>NC_084741.1:65323602-65623602 GCF_033978785.1 Entelurus aequoreus | reverse complement strand
TCCCTGCCGATTATTGTCTCCTGCACCTCCCACGTGCATGTGCCTGATTCACTTCGTCCTGCCTGGTATTTTGTCTCTCCTTATTCCTGAAATTCCTCACCTCTTTGTGTTTGCTTCCTAGCCTCCCTGAGGTAAAGAGGATTTAGTGTTGGACCTTTTGTTGAGCTCAGTGCGCCCTGACCTTTTCCCCTGCCGACCACTGAGAGACCTGCTTTTGTTTGCTTATTCATGGTGTGCACTTCTGCCCCATCGCTTTTTGTTACACTTTTTGGACTCATTAAATTGTTTAACATTTTGTAATTCTACCTCGCCTCCCGTCTCTGCATCCTGGGGTCACCTCCTTGATCAAATCCTAACAAACATATGAACATCGCTCTTTTACTTCTCAGACCAGCTCCTCGATGGTTGTGTATCTTTTACAATCAAGCAAAACACAGCAAAATATGAATGCAAAGGGTAATAAACACTTACAATATGATATGTTATCACGTAAAAATTTGCTTCCGCATCTCTTTCTGACACACACGTTTCGGGCTGGCTGCTCTGAAAACAAACCCCGCCCACTCTGCATTGTTCCTGGTCTGAGCTGCTGTGACGTAGATTACCGTAATAACTTGTGTAACACTCAAAAGCGCAGATTTCGACCATTGAAATATTTTCTATAGTTCAAGACTTACGGTCATTTAAAAACAGCACTGCACATCATAATGGCGGCGACAGTTTCGATGTTAAAGGTCTAAAATAATTATGTAGAACGTCCGACAGGTCGGATTGAAAATGTTAACAGGCCGCATGTGGCCCGCGGGCCGTATTTTGCCCAGATCTGATCTAGTGGTACGCCATAGAATCACTTGATTAAAATGCAGTGTTTTATTTGACTATATCCAAACACAGTGTCACTGTTCAAACTGTGTGTAATGTTGCAGTGGCTAAAATATTAAATACAATTGTTAAATAAATCCTCTGCCTTGTTTGAATGAATACTTAGGCCTACTACGCTACTGTATTATAATGTTGGTCATTATGGCGGTACATGGAGAGCAAAGTGTTTTCTGAGGTGGTACTTGGTGAAAATAGTTTGAGAAACACTGCACTAGAGAGCGTTATTTAAAATGTTATTGCTTCTCTTAAAGACATCTTCAATTTTGTCAATACGTTTATCACAACACAAAAATAAAAAGGCTTTAAGTCAATACACTATTAAATACACGCATGAATCTGACAAGATCCAAAAATTCTGCTGTTTTCAAAGACACCGACTGGAGAGACCAGACCTCCGCCAAGGCCAATCAACCGTAAATACCCATGCATATGCATGTCATTGTTGCTTGCAGTGGTGCAGAAGAGAGCTAAAATTTTGCTCTAAATAACCCCAGAAAAATATATTAAATATTATCTAACAAATATAAACACATTACATGTTTTATCAATATGATTTTATTCATATATATATATTATTTTAAGATTATTTTATTAGTTAGTTTAGTTTAGTCTTTATTTGAAGGGACAATGTACAGAAACATTAAGCTCAAAGACAGATATGTTCTGTACCAGATTATAGCTAAATAGCTCATTTCCATCTGCAGTCCCTGGCTACCTAAATTAAAGGGATACAAAAATCATGCAATAAAATTATGACAATAAAATCATACACAAGTATTAAGGAAAAAGTCATAAAATGCCCTTTCATGGACACATACTTAATATACAATACAACCACACCTCATTTACATCATCACACAAAGACAATACATGCTTTTGTTCACATCTGTCATCATTTGTAAAAACAACCATGATTTTAACACACACACCTCACACCTATCATATCTCAGTGCCACAATACAGTACTGAGAGCTAATATTTAGCATCAACTTACCACAAAATATTGAGGCTGCAGCTGTACATTATTTTTTAATCGAGTAAACATCGATTAATTTTTTTCGACTAATCGAGTGATTGGATGAAAAACACTTTGTAGCCTCAGTGCATTACATTTTACTTTTAAAATATGTGCCTTAATGAAATAATTCATACACTGCTGTTTGCCGCCACACAGATCACAGCACCGACACACTATGCTCTTTTCTAATTGAATTCATTGTTGTAGCTTTACAAAATACAATTAATAATAACTATTATTACTAGTAAATCAATTTCCAAATTAAATAAATATTAATATTTTACTACTGTGTTACACATTTTGTACTATGTACTTTTAAATGTGGAAAAATCCTTAATTTTAAATAAAGTATGTCTTTATCATAGCTCAATACAACAAAAATGCACAATTAAGTAATAACTACGATTAATATTAAAACTAGTTAATAAAATTAAAATTAAAATATTTAAAATTTTTAAAAAGTGTTTTTTTTTTTAATCTTAATTACCGCGAATATGGGGCTATTTAAGTAAACTTTAATTGATGGTTGTTTTTTTTTAATCAGCATAACTACAATGACAATAATAATGATAATAATATTTAATCAAATACAAATATAGCATGCATGCAAAGCCAGCATTTTTTTTTACACCTAATGAGTATATTGTACAAAAAACTCGACGAGCCTCGACCTTACCAGAAACTGATCTAGGTTCAGAACCGTCTCAAAAGTGTTGATCCGCTCGCACATCGTTCCCTCCGGCCTTCCTCCACGACTGCTGCAGACTTTCTTGACGCTCCCTAACATTGCGTATAATAACCTCTCCTGATATCACAGCCTTAAATCTATCCTTCATTTTTGCCATGGCGACAGACGTACAGTACACAAGACCACTGGACTTTGTTACCTGCCTGCACACACCGGAAAACCCAGTGAGTGACAGGTATGACCCCCCCCCCCCACTAACACACACACACTGAGGTTAATGCGGACACTTGAAGCTTGGCAATAAAGTGTCAGCAGCTCTTAATTCAGACTGCGGCCAGAACTTAATGAAAATAATACTTGCTGACTGAGAAGAGACATGCTGACATTGTGAAGCATGGAGGGAACTTTGGCGACGGAGGTGAGGAAAAACTCCCTCAAACGAAGAGGGATCATTGTGATAATAGATTTCACTACTGTAGTTACCTGGGGTCCAAAACATTCTCACATAAGACTGTACGAGATGGTTTGCTTTAGACTTTTAGGGAAGATTTTTCAATGTCAATGCAAGAAGTGCTATTATTTTTGAAGATTTTTTGGTCAAATGTCAATTTCATAATTTTTGTGTCTGTACTGATTGAAATTATTGGTCATTTACAACTTCTTTAGCAGCATTTTTGTCTCTCAGCGAGCATAAGAACTTGAATTATATTAAATGACCGTCCAATCCAACATGGCTGACGTAGTTGGGTTGAAAGGTTATATTGCTACACACCTATATGCTTGTCATTCAGATTTTCGGGAAAGATCCGTTATATGTCGATGAAAGAACTGCATTTATTTTAAAGGCTACTGAAGTGAATTAATTAACTCATATTACGTTCTACATATGGCGAAGGTTCATATTCACCTTGGAAAAAGCAAACCACCAAGATTAAGTAAATAGTGGTATTTCAGTTTGAACACATAAATAGATAAGATAAGTTAATAGATTGGATCACTTCTCGTAGGAAAAGAGGCTCTAATTGGGACTTGGAATGCAAAAGTGATAACCATATCCTTGAGAAAAGACTACGTGTTTAGCTCAACGTCATCATTTGATATATGACTTAAAGCAGTTGTTTTCCAGACACTTACACACAAAAATCTCCTTTTATGGTCAGGATGCGCTCTCCTGACTTAGCACACACACCCAGAGACAGAAAGGAGGAATATAAAAACTGATGGTTTGGCTTCTCCAGTTAGGAGTCCTTCATTTTTTGACCTAGGCTCCTCCAGGTACTGCAGACCTGTTTGATGACGCTTGCTTGTAATAAAGCAACTTTTTGTTCAGCAAAGCGTCTCCGACGTCTTTTTTGATACAGCCGCACTGCTGTGTCGCCCTCCTGCCCGGGAGAAGGTGGCGAGACCGGAAATACATTTCACTATTTGACAGAGTAAGGCTGGGGAACTGGAGGTCCGAGGTCAATCTTACTAAAGTCACCTTTCTGAACACATCTTTAATTTCTGAGCAAGAACCCCATTGATTAGGAATAAAATCATGTCCCAGATGCACAAGGTACCTGGGGTCAAAGGTCTTTATTGCTTACATTATATTTTATAAACACATCTTCATCCTGTCAAAACAACAACCCTGTTTTTTGAGAAATCATGCTCTGATTACTGCTTTGCACACTCTTGGCATTCTCTCGATGAGCTCCAAGAGGAAATGGTTTTCACTTCACAGGTGTGCTTGAAGCTCATCGAGAGAATGCCAAGAGTGCGCAAAGCAGCAAAGTGTGGCTATTTTGAAGAAACTCGAATATAAAACAGTTTTTTTGTTAAGTACGTAACTCCACATGTGTTCATTCATAGTTATGATGCCTTCAGAAGACAATCTACAATGTAAATAGTCATGAAAATAAAGAAAACACATTGAATGAGAAGGTGTGTCCAAACTTTTGGCCTGTGCTGTAAATACTGTATATATACACTACCGTTCAAAAGTTTGGGGTCACCCAAACAATTTTGTGGAATAGCCTTCATTTCTAAGAACAAGAATAGACTGTCAAGTTTCAGATGAAAGTTCTCTTTTTCTGGCCATTTTGAGCATTTAATTGACCCCACAAATGTGATGCTCCAGAAACTCAATCTGCTCAAAGGAAGGTCAGTTTTGTAGCTTCTGTAACGAGCTAAACTGTTTTCAGATGTGTGAACATGATTGCACAAGGGTTTTCTAATCATCAATTAGCCTTCTGAGCCAATGAGCAAACACATTGTACCATTAGAACACTGGAGTGATAGTTGCTGGAAATGGGCCTCTATACACCTATGTAGATATTGCACCAAAAACCAGACATTTGCAGCTAGAATAGTCATTTACCACATTAGCAATGTATAGAGTGTATTTCTTTAAAGTTAAGACTAGTTTAAAGTTATCTTCATTGAAAAGTACAGTGCTTGTCCTTCAAAAATAAGGACATTTCAATGTGACCCCAAACTTTTGAACGGAAGTGTACACTTTTTTTTTTTTTTTAATGAATCGTCATCCGAGTAAAAAGTCAAGCCTAACTTTAAAACTCATCGTGGCAAAGCAGTAATCTTATTCATTTTCAAAAAACATCCCACCCAAAATGACAAGGGTTAGCTGAGGTGAGAGGTCAGCTTGTTAGTCTCTTCGTGGTCACCTCAATCAGCATGTTGAACACATCTTCAACTTTCATATCAGATTAAGAACCCTATTGATTGTGAACTACATCTGCTACAATGGTACCACAGGGCAAAGTTCACCATTGCAAGTTTTTTTGTTATATGCTCTTTTCTTACTGATAATCTTCAAACTTTCTTCAATCATGTTAGAGAAAGAGCCTTGCGGATTTTGAAATGCTGCGCCACCCAAGATGATCAATTAGGCAAATTCACATGTCAACTTAAGTGTGCCTAATTAGGTCCATATTGATTTTGAAAAGCTAAATGCCACAGGTGTCAAACTCAAGTCCCAGGGGGTCACATCATTTTATATGACCCACTAAAGCCTGGAAATAGTATGTGTGAAAATGTTTTCTTTTTTTTACTTAATGTGCATCCATCCATCCATTTTTCTACCGCTTGTCCCTTTTTGGGGTCTGGGGGGTGCTGGAGCCTATCTCAGCTGCATTCGGGCGGAAGGCGGGGTACACTCTGGACAAGTCGCCACCTCATCGCAGGGCCAACACGGATAGACAGACAACATTCACACTCACATTAATAATGGAACAAATATTATTTTTTGTGGATGTATGGATCTGCCTTTTGGCTGTGGCCATGTTTGCACCGGAGACCACCTGGTGGCTCTCTGCCACACTGGAGTTCGAAGAGACTAAAGAGACCGGGGAAGATGTGGAGAAAGAAACTAGTGTTGATTATCTTGATTATTGTCTCCCTGGACTGATTCTTGCTCATTTGTGGGCGGTTGCTTTGTAGGGTCTGTTCTGTGCGCAATATGTATTACTTTGCTAATTTTTGTTTTACTTTTGTAGCTGTATATAGAAATGGCGCCGCTGACAGAGGCAGGTGATTGCATCGGCTCTGTTGACTTTTAATGTATTTTATGTCTTTTGTGTTCTTTAAAGTTTTCAACGTGTTTTCATAGGTTATAATTTATTTTGTGGAGTTTTTGTATCTGCACTGCAACTACACATTGTGGGACGAATAAAGTGTATCCTATCCCAAACATTTTTTTTTTTAAACTAAAAATGAATACTTAAAATCCGCTTTATTTATGATTTCAAAGCAAGTTATACAGGGCCACTCCAGGTAAAATTAAGCAGAATTTATTTTTTTACACACACACTTGTTATTTCATATGTTGACCAGAGGGGGAGCACTTTTAAAACCGACACAGTCAACTGTCAACAGTCAATTTTTTTAAATTAATTTTGGCCAAAGGAGGTGCATTTCAATTTCTTACACACACTTATTACATATGTTGGCCAGAGGGGGAGCACTTAAAATGTATTACACACACTTGTTATTTCATATGTTATACAGAGGGGGAGCACTTTTAAAGTTAAAGTACCAATGATTGTCACACACACGCTAGGTGTGGTGAAATTATTCTCTGCATTTGACCCATCACCCTTGATCGCCCCCTGAGAGGTGAGGGGAGCAGTGAGCAGCAGTGAGCAGCAGCGATGGCCGCGCCCGGGAATCATTTTTGATGATTTAACCCCCAATTCCAACCCTTGATGCTGAGTACCAAGCAGGGAGGTAATGGGTCCCATTTTTATAGTCTTTGGTATGACTCGGCCGGGCTTTGAACTCACAACCAACCGATCTCAGGGCGGACACTCTAACCACTAGGCCACTGGTCAGAACTAAATGGGTCAATTTGAAAAATCCCTCCTTTTTAGGACCACCCTAATTTCAATAGATTTCACCACCAGGGGTGCAAATGAGACACTCTCTATCAGATGCAATGGTTTTCCGTATTGGGACCATGATTTCAGTCCTAACTTGTTCACCGGTCCTCATATGGAAGGTAATTTTCCTTGTTAAGTCTCAAGAAGGGTAGCAATACAAGAACACACACACACACACACACACACACACACACACACACACACACACACACCTGCAATCCATCCAATCCCTAAAGGGACACATTTAGGGCCTGTCCGACAATTGGATATTGTGTAACTCTTTTAAAAAATCTTTAAAGGGAGCCCCGACGAGGAACCCCTTTAAAGGGTGCCAACACCTGCTTGAAGGTAATGTGTCATATCATGAATAGGTTTTTTTTGCTTTTCGCCTTCCTTTCTCTCTCTCTCTCTCTTCCGGCCAAAGCGTTCCCCTGTGCCCCCTCTCGCCATCCATGCGGGCCCCTCCTCCCCTGAGGTGAAACCTTACTCGTGGGGTAAATTTAGCAGCAGTGTGACCCAATGTCCACTGACACACTTCTCCACACCTCTTTCTCTCTCGTTTGTCTCCCTGACAAGCGCTGCTGCCTCCCAGGAGGCCCTCAGCGCTGAGAGACGCAGCGTGCTAACCTTTCGCCCAAAACAATGACGAGTTATTTGACGTGGCCGAGCTGCTGACGGCGCAGCGTTTCGTTTATTCGCGACTCCTCCCTCGCTCCCGAGGTCGCGGGCGTATCACGTGGACTTTTAATGGCTTAATCGCCCGCATGGCAGTCGTGCTGGCAGGTGAACATTATCCCTTCGCTAGCATGTAACATTTGAGACTTACGAGATCCATTTCGCCGCTGATGACAGCCTCGTCGCCACCTTGAACAACCCTTGTTTTTGTATGACGGATAAAAAGCTGCCGGCTTTGTCCCTGTGGAGGTCAGGGGTCAAGCAGGGCTCTGTAGCTTGTGACTTCACACAACTTGACAGCACCATCACACAGAGAGCTGGTTCATTTTGTAGTAATTTGTCATTTTTCCTGCGGTAAGATGCTCAAAAACAGAGCAGGGGACTGGTAAAACCATGGCATAATAACGTAAAAATAAAGACAACTTCAGATTGTTTTCTTTGTCTCACTTTGGCCAAAAATAGAGCAAGTACATTCTGAAAATTGACATACTACAAATAATTATCTTGGCAAAACAATTGACGTAAGTTGAAAACTCTGAGGAAAAAATTGGGGCAGTTTCAAAAACACCATGAAGAACACAATGAACTTAGATTTTGTCTCAGTGTTTTTACAAAGCCATTAAACTTTAAGCCAGGGGTACCCAAACTTTTTGACTCGGGGGCTGCATTGGGTTAAAAAAAATTGGCCGGTGGCCAGGCTGTTTGTGTATATATATATATATATATATATATATATATATATATATATATATATATATATATATATATATATATATATATATATATATATATATATATATATTTTTTTATATATATATATATATATAAAAATATATATATATATATATATATATATAAAAATATATATATATATATATATATATATATATATATATATATATAAATATATATATATATATATATATATATATATTCCTCACGCACTAATTGACTAAAAGAGTGCGCACTTGTCACAAGCTCGCCCTTGTCACGACGTGGTTTTCGCTTACTGCGGGGTCGTTCTCCCAGGAAGGCAAACGGACGACTCCGGACAGGACTTGCAGGTAGGAACATGATTTAATTTTAAGAAACAATCAACAAGATACAAAACAGAAAACAACCCGAAGGCAAGCGTGCCTATCGCATGCGGAAGCTAAGGCAAAAACCTAGGACATGAAACTATAGACACGAACCTCACGAAACTGTGGCATGAAACAAACACGAAACTGTGGCATGAAACCAATACGAAACTGTGGCATGAAACAACTAGCATTAACTATGGCATAGAACAAACACAAAACTGTGGCATGAAACCAAGCTAAGGCAAAAACCTAGGACATTAAACTATAGACACGAACCTCACGAAACTGTGGCATGAAACAAACACGAAACTGTGGCATGAAACAACTAGCATTAACTATGGCATAGAACAAACACGAAACTGTGGCATGAAACCAATACGAAACTGTGGCATGAAACAACTAGCATTAACTATGGCATAGAACAAACACAAAACTGTGGCATGAAACCAATAATGACGCCAGGACGACTGACTGGCAAAGGCAGGCTTAAATAGTCCTCTGATTAGAAGCAGGTGCATGTCCCGAACACCAGAGGCAGGTGAAAATCATAAGTAGCCATGATAACTAAAACAAACTCAGATGTCAAACAGGAACTAAAAGAGTCCAAAACTAACAGAACATAACAAAAAGATGATCCGGACCATGGATCATGACGGCCCGACACTGATGTCACGTTATCGATGGGAAAATGCATTTTTAGACAATATGATTTGCCTGAGTAGCTAGGAGACCCCGAGAGTAAAAAGCGGTAGAAAATAGATTAGAAAGGACAAATTAAAAAAACAAAAACTTGAGAATTCCCACGAGCCGCAGTTTGCCGGGTATTTGTTTTTCTATACTTTTATTGTAATATTTTCAGAATGAGTTTGTTCTATTTTTGGCCAAAGTAAGACAAAGAAAACAATTTGAAGTTGTCTTTATTTTTTAGTTTCAATGCCATGATTTTAATAGTCCGCTAAAATGAGTTGGACACCCCTGATCTACAGTATTACAGTATATGTAACAAGCTGCAGCAACATAAAAAAAAGGGCAGCATAAAATAGAGAGTAGATCCAGCAGAAAATAGACATTATAAACAAAAAAAGGTAGCTAACATATAAGCGGTCGGAAAAAAAACAAAAAACTTGAGATTTCCCACGGGCCGGATTTTGGACGCTGGCGGGCCGTGTTCACCCATAGTTTGGGGACCCCTGCTTTAAGCACTTCCTTTTTAGCATTCTAACGTTGGCAGTTTATTATAAATGTTTGGAAAAGCAACTGATTGTTTTCACAAACTGCCGCATTGGTGAAATCCGCATACTGCCACAACACATTCATTTATCATCATTCATATATTATAGTTAAACATGGTGTCAGTTATCAAAACAACACCATAGCTTTGTGATGTGGCTTTTGTGAACACAGCCTGCCGGGACTTAAGACCTTGTTTTAGACTTACACAAACTTTAATGATCCACAAGGGAAATTGTTCCACACAGTAGCTCAGTTATAAAGGATGGAAAGTGTAAGGATGGAAAGGATAATGCAGGTATAAAGACTAAAAATGTATTGTAGTAGCAATATAAAATATAACATATATGTAATATTTACATATTATATATACACAGTATATGATATATACTGATATATTATATTATATTTTTATATAATATATACAATTTATAACAATTACCATGTACAACATTACAGTATATGTAACAGCTGCAGCATAAAATAGAGAGTAGATCCAGCAGAAAATTTACATTATAAACAAATTTTAATTATTCCACCTTCTGTAGCCTTTGTTCCGTGTTCATATTCTTGTCTTTGTGTTTCTTAGACGTTTCTTAAGTATATTCTTCCATTACAGCCACACTACCTCCATACATGTTTGCCTTTTACCTCCGTGAACATGTACTCTGCCTCCCACCTGGCTTGAAACCCCCTGTTCTCAGAGTGCACTTCCCGTTTAGCCATTGTTGGGGAGGAGGGTTGCTGAAAGTTGACATCTGCCCTGAACGCTGACGAATAATGAAGCCGAGGCCCACTTGCGGCCCCGCAGTGAGTTCGCGGGCTACCGTTGCATTGTGGGGAATGGAGTATCGGTGCGTGCAAAACCGCCGCAGGTGGCTGTGGCCTGCGGGCCGGTTCTAATACTAATCAAATATAATCCCAGGGGCCATAGATCATTCAGTCGCAGGCTGGATCTGGCCCGCGGGCCTTGACTTTGACATAGAGCAGTGGTCCCCAACCACCGATTGGTACCGGGCCGCGCAAGAAATAAAAAAAAAAAAATAATAATAATACTTTTTTATTTTTTTATCTTTTTAAATTAAATCAACATAAAAAACACAATATATACATTATATATCAATATAGATCAATACAGTCTGCAGGGATACAGTCCATAAACACACATGATTGTATTTCTTTATGAAAAAAAAAATAATAATAATAATAATAATTCCCCCCCCCGGTCCGTGGGACAAATTTTCAAGCGTTGACCGCTACTAAAAGGTTGGGGACCACTGACATAGAGGATGCCAAAAATGCACTACCTGCACCTGAAAATAGATTACATGTTTTAAAGCTGTTAGTGTTAAAGAATACGGTAAATTGTTTTTATGATGTATCAAAAACATAAAAGCAGTTGTAAGTTTGCTACACAAATAGCATCCAGAACGTATTCACAGCCCTTCACTTTTTATGTTACAGTCATATTCCAAAATGGAATAAATAATTTTTCATCCTCAAAATTCTACACACAATAGCCCATAAAAAACAATATGAGAAAGTTTTTTTTTGGTTTGTTTTTTTTTAGAAATGTTTGCAAATTTATTAAAAATGAAAAAAACAGAGAACTCACATGTAGATAAGTATTCACAGCCTTTGCCATGAAACATAGGAGGAATATAATCTTAGAGAAAAATGTAATTTAAAACATTTGTACGCACGTACAACACTTAAGACCTTCAGTATATCAGTATGTGGAATTAAATTATGAAATGGATTAAGCAGAGAAATCAAATAATGTACTAATATGACTCACTTCAAGAAACTCTTCAAACTTAAAGTGTTTACAAAGTACAAAGAAGAAGAACCATGATGAACTTTCTGAATTTATTTCATCCATCCATTCATTTTCTAGATCATCTTATTTATCTCAACATTTGAAATATAACCTACTTCACTAATTATTATTTATTTATTTTTATTGTTATTAGTTATGGAGTAGATTGTGAATAAATTGAGAACAGGAAGTGAACAAAAGTTTTTGCAATTGCTATGTAAAGGAAAAGAGGTAGGACTAAATAAGCTCTGCTTCTTCCTACTCCTTCGAACATGTTGAATAGAGGAACTGGAAATTGGGATGTATCATGTTGTATGCATGCATGTTCCTAATAAACACAAACTCAAGCACAAACGTGAGATAAAGTGCATCCCGTTTCAACTGATCATCCTTGAGATGTTCCTGCTTAATTGGAGTCCACCTGTGGTAATTCAGTTGGTTGAACATGATTTGGAAAGGCACAAACCTGTCTTTATTTAAAGTCCCACACTTGACTAAGCAAGCATGAAGTTAAAGGCATTGTCTGTAAGCTGCCGAGACAGGATTGTCTCGAGGCACAAATCTGGGGAAGGGTACAGATAAAATCCTCCATCATCCGTAAATGGAAGAACTTTGGAACCACCTGGACTCTTCTTAGAGCTAGTCGGTTGTCTAAACTGAGCCTTCAGGGGAGAAGGGCCCTAGTCAGACCTAAAACCAGGTGGTCATTTTGTCAGAGTGGCCAGACAGAAGCCATTTTTTAGTAAAACGTTTGCCAACATGCACATGAAAGACTCTCAGACCATGAGCAAAACAATTCTTAGGTCTGATGAGACAAAGATTGAACTCTTTGGCGTGAATGCCAGGCGTCATGTTTGGAGGAAACCGGGCACCGCTCATCACCAGGCCAGGACCTTCCCTACAATGAAGCATGGTGGTGGCAGCATCATGCAGTGGGGATGTTTTTCAGCGGCAGGAATGAGAGACTAGTCAGGAAAGAGAGAAAGACAAATGCAGCAATGTACAGAGACATCCTGGATGAAAACTTGCTCCAGAACAATCTTGAAAACAAGACTGGGGCGATGGTTTATCTTTCAGCAGGACAACGACCCTCAGCACACAGCCAAGAAATCAAAGGAATGGCTTCAAGACAACTCTGTCTATGTCCTTGAGTGGCCCAACCAGAACCCAGACTTCAATCTGATTGAACTTTTCTGGAGAGATCTGGAAATGGGCGCGTACTGACGCTTCCCATCCAACGTGATGGATCTTGAGAGGTGCTGCAAAGAGGAATGGGTGAAACTGCCCAAAGATAGGTGTGCCAAGCTTGTGGCATCATATTCAAAAAGACTTGAGGCTGTAATTGTTGTCAATCAACAAAGTATTGAGCAAAAGCTGTTAATACTTATGTACATGTGGTTTTCGTATTTTTTATAAATTTGCAAACATTTATTATGAGGTATTACGTGCAGAATTTTGAGGACAAAAATACATTTTTTCCATTTTGGAAATAGGGGAAAAGTGAAGCGTTGTGAATATTTTCCGGATGCACACCACATGTTTTCCACTACTATATTCAAGAATGAACGGGAACCTACAAGAACCACCTGGGGTTTCAGTAATAAAGTGAAAAAAAAAATGGTTTGTTTTTAAATTAGATGCCTTATAATGCAACAATGTGTTGCTATGTACAGTATATCAAATATATTAGGAACTTATACAGCTGTAATATGTGTTGTTTTGTTTACATACACAGGAACATAATAAGAAAAAAGCTGCAATATGCGCATAAATAAATAAGAAACTACAGAATAAGTTTTAAAAAAAACTGTAAATGTAGATTCTGTTTATGTATTTTACATTTAACAAACAATATACCACGTGTCAAACTCAAGGCCCGGGGGCCAAATCTGGCCGACCACATGATCTAAAGTGGACCGCCCGCATCATTTTATGTGTTATATGTTAATTTATGTGGTCTGCCACATCATCTATGTAGCCTGCAAAAAAGGCTGGAAATAACAAAGCACTTTCTGATTAAATGCATTTATCATTCTTTCAACTTTGACAGAAAAATGTACTGCATCCAACTGCATATGTTGTTTACTTGAATATGATCTGATCCTGCAACAAGCAAAGCAATTTATCCATCAACTTGTTAGTAAAAATTATAGTAATTAAAATGAGTTTCCTATGCAAATTGTGTAACAAGGCTATTACATATTTACAAAACCCTAAAACCAGTGAAGTTGGCACGTTGTGCAATTCGTAAATAAAAAGAGAATACAATGATTTGCAAAAAAGTTGGCACAGGGACATTTTTAACAACACTCAGTAAACGTTTGGGAACTGAGGAGACCAATTTTTGAAGTTTTTCAGGTGTAATTATTTCCCATTCTTGCTTGATGTATTGCTTAAGTTGTTCAACAGTCCGGGGTCTCCGTTGTGGTATGTTAGGCTTCATATTGCGCCACACATTTTCAATGGGAGACAGCCAGCAGCATTTCTGGGTGTTGTTGATAAATGGCTTTCGCTTTGCATAGTAGAGTTTTAACTTGCACTTACAGATGTAGCGACGAACTGTAGTTACTGACAGTGGTTTTCTGAAGTTTTCCTGAGCCCATGTGGTGATATTCTTTACACACTGATGTCGCTTTTTGATGCAGTACTGCCTGAGGGATCGAAGGTCTGTAATATCATCACTTACGTGAAGTGATTTCTTCAGATTCTCTGAACCTTTTGATGATATCACGGACCGTAGATGGTGAAATCCCTAAATCCTTTGCAATAGCTTGAGAAATGTTGTTCTTAAACTGTTGGACAATTTGCTCACGCATTTGTTCACAAAGTGGTGACCCTCGCCACATCCTTGTTTGTGAATGACTGAGCATTTCATGGAAGCTGCTTTTATACCCAATCATGGCACCCACCTGTTCACAATTAGCCTGTTCACCTGTGGGATGTTCCAAATAAGTGTTTGATGAGCATTCTTCAACTTTCTCTCTTTTTTGAAACATGTTACAGGCTTCAAATTTCAAATGAGATAATATTTGCAAAAAATAAAGTTTTCCAGTCGAACATTGAGTATCTTGTCTTTGCAGTCTATTCAATTGAATATAGGTTGAAAAGGATTTGCAAATCATTGCATTTTGTTTTTATTTACGATTTACACAACGTGCCAACTTCACTGGTTTTGGGGTTTGTATAATCATATATATTCGCTGTTACATGTGACCCTCTGAGAGCAGCCATAATTGCGATGTGGCGCTCAATATAAAATAGTTTAACATCTCTGCACTATAGGCTAACACTAGCTAGCAAATAAATATTATTTCATAAAGACAAGCGGTAGAAATGTATGGATGAATGGTATTAAATGGCTAAAGTGTCACAAAAGAGCAATCAGAAATTCAGTGCAATAGAGGAGAAAATAATATTTATGTATTTATGTAGAGTCACATATGTGAACAATAATCAACTACAAACATAAATTTCTGCGGAAATTATATAGTGTAGGAATGCTGAAAAGCTGAACTGAAATTCTAACATTTAACAGCACGCAAGCCAGATAGTGCACAAGTAACCAAATATATGACTCTTGGGAGTTTACTTGAAAAATGAGTAAAAAAATGCTAATGTACTAACACGCCAATGTTAGCATGCTAAAAGTTAACACGTGTGAAATAAAATATTTAACTCAGAGGCGTATACCGGCAAAAATTTGCTAAAAAAGCTAGCTCGCTAATATTTTATTATTTCACGCATGTTAACTGTTATCATGCTAACAATTGAATAACATTATCAAGTAGAGTTGCCAACTCCCTGAAAAATTAAAAAGGGATTTTTTTTTTTTTTTAAGTTTTACAAATACAGTTGTCCTTGCCACAAAAAAATGTGCATTTTTTTAAATGCAATTAAAAATGCAATTTTTTAATTGCATTAAAAAAATAACATTTTTATTTAAATTTTAATCTCCAATTTTTGGTTCATAAATTAAGCATTTTCAACCATACAAATGGCTAAATACACAAAAATATATAAATATTACAGTAGTATTGGTCACTAGGGAAGACCAAGCCGATCAGAGTGAGCTATTCAGTATTGTGGCCACTGATTGGCTTAGCCTCAGCTAGCCTTATAATATTGGATTTAAAGAGTATAAAGCTGACGAAAGTGTGTTATTTCATGTCTAGAACAGTGGTTTCAAACTTTTTTCAACAAGTACCACCTCAGAAAACACTTGGCTCTTCAAGTACCACCATAATGACCTACAATAAAATACAGTAGCGTAGTAGACCAAAGTATTCATTAAAAACAAGTCAGAAGTTTTATTTAATAATAAAGTATATTTAATATTTTTGAGGACAGTAACATTACACACAGAACTGTGTTTGAATATTTAATTAAATGATTCTTTGCGTACCATTAGATGGCGCCCACGTACCACTAGCAATATGCGTACCACAGTTTGAGAATCCCTGGTATAGAGGTTTCTTATAATGTTGAAAAACGTATTTAGAAAGTCTTAAACAGTTTTTTTTAGGCTGTAGCTATGAAAATATTTGATTTATAATTAATGACTCCTACTTTGCGAAATTCACTAATTGCAGTCATGTCCGGAAGAAATTAAGAGCTATAAATTAACGACAGCTTTAGTGTTTTAGAAAAAAAAAGAAGGAATTATTCGGACATGAAAAATAGATAGAATATTTTGCAAGTGTAATGGTTTGATTGAGATGAAAACATTGGAAGGAGATACCAGGCAAAAAAAGGGTCAAGATCAATTAGAATAGATGCACACTTCTAAGAAAAGGTACACTTTACATTAAACACTGACTATTTCTACTTTACAACATTTTGTCACATTATTTTTCCCGCCACAAAATGTTCCAAATCCATAATTCAGGTTATTTTGTGAGTTTAGTATATGAAAATAATAGATTTTAAGAATCCTTTACAGAGCCATAACTAAAATGATTTATCAATATGCTCCTTTAAAACAGGGGTAGTTAACACTTTTTGACCTAGGGGCCCTACTTCTCCACTACATAGGGTCCCGTGGCCCACTCAAATATTAACACTGAATGAGTAATTGTACTCTTTTTTTTTTAAATCGTATACAATATTATATCTAAAGTTTACAATCTTGTCAAATTATATGAAACCATGTGTTGACCACAAATATTATTTAACACACAAACCTTAGGCTCAAGTCTGGCTGATTAGAAAAATAAAAACCAACCAAATATACTGCATAAGAAGGGACTCATAAATAAATGACGGAAAAATAAATTAGCATACAATTATGTTGTGCCAAAATAAATCAACTAAATTAATAATGAATATGTTACCTCACTAAAGTGTGCATGAAAATACAGCTTTGCCACTTAAGTCATCATTTTTGCGCTTAAGAAACGTTTCTATAAGCTTTAGCTCTACTTCTTCTGTTTGTTTGAGATTGTCATTACTGACACAAGTGGTGAAAAAGTGTATTACAACTGAATACCGCTGCCACCCATATGGATCACAGCCGTGAATAAGATATTTATTGATGGCCCAATAGTGGGCCTGTGCCTTATGGTCTAAAAACACTGTTGTAGACCGCTCGCAGACCAACAATGGGCCCCGACGACCCTATGTTTTAGAAACACTGCTTTAAAAAAATCCCTATCGTCATCCAAAAAGGCAAACACTTTACAATGTGTGATGTCATCCTCCAGGAAACACACTGATTCATTCCCTACCACACAGGATCTGTTGTCTTTGCTGCAAAAGCAAACTTGTATGGCTTATAGTTCCTCTCATGCTCAAAAACCTGCCTGATGTTGAAAGAGCCATATTGGACCACAAATACCAAAAAGTAATCTGTCTGGAGCCGAAAAAATTAAAAGACTTATGTAAGTGTTATAATGAAGGCAACACATGATCTAAGTAGCTAATTAGCTATATTAGCCCACTATCAACATGACTATGTGTCCCAGGCTGATGCAAATCTTCATTGACAGATATGTTGAAATATAATATTTATTCTACACATTTGTACAACATTAGTAAAACTTCTCAGAAGATGAGGTAACTCTTAGAATGACCAAAAGGTATAGATGTGTCCAAGTTAAAGGAAACGGCAGGCTGTCTTCTTCTAATGGATTTATTACAATCTTTGCAAGCTGGGTAATGTTTGCTGTGGTCTGGAACAACATGGCACACAAACAACTATCAGAAATGCAGCCAATATTTCATACGGATAATGTGCCATGAAACATGTAAATAAACTAAATACACAGAGGACATAAGTAAAGGAAATTAAATATACCTACAAACGAGGCATAATGATGCCATATGTACATACAGCTAGCCTAAATAGCATGTTAGCATGGATTAGCTTGCAGTCATGCAGTGACCAAATATGCCTGAGTAGCACTCCACACAAGTCAATAACATCAACAAAGCTCACCTTTGTGCATTCACGCACAGCATAAAACGTTTGGTGGACGAAATGAGACAAAGAAGGAGTGGCATAAAACACATATTTCTGTGGCAGAGTCGGAGAAAGTTATACATATAAACAAACTGTTGAGTCACAGTCCACACAATGGTGAGTTCAAGGGTTGCTGAAATTAGTAGGACAAAAACGGCACTCGCCAAATACTCTCATCAGTGAAGCATAAACACAAACCTATTAAACAGTAGGCTTTCGAAAAATTAGGAAGGTTTGTGTCGTGTTTGTACTCCTACAGAAACCACATTACAACAAAAACGTATTTTTCACCCCATGTCCATACACTTTTGAAAAAGCTCCATGGAGCCACCAGGGCGCCACTAAAGAGCCGCAGGTTGTTGACCCCCGTCTTAAACCAAACTAGTAAACAGCCTCTTGAACATTCTGGGATTTCTGGATTGGGTCGACTTAAAACTTAAATCGTGTACTACTCAAAAAAAATGACATGAGCATTTTTTTTAAAAAAGAAAAGGAAAAAGTGGAGCATATTGTGACTTCACCTCAACATGCGCCTCCTAACCTGTCTGCTCAGGTTTCTTGCATATTTGGTATTTATAACCGACGACAGCAGCTTGAGGAGACGCACGGATAGAAGACCAAGCGACTTTTAGTTAAGGACAAAATCTGCATTGCAAAGTAGGGGAATGAGATAAACAGTGATGACAATGCTCAGGAAGTGTCTCACAACGTGGGCGTGGATGAAACAGACATGCAGACAGGTGGCCGGGGGACAAGTTTGCAAGAAAACCGATGGATCGCCGGGGTAGAGACAGAAGGGCTTTGGAAAGGGTTGAGGAGGAGGAAGAGGTGGCACGGGTGGAAGATGGAGAATAAGCAAGAAGGTAGAGGAAGATGTGGAAAGACCTACCAAGGTCTGTTGGTACCTCAGAGCCTTCCTTTGCGACGCATCTGCAGCCATTGACACGCTGTCAGTGATCCAAAAATAACCTCGCCGGACACCCCAGCATTTTCACTGGCATGGACCACCACACACACACAGTCCCACTTAAAACAACATGCAACTAACCACAAACTGTTTCACCGCTCATTTAAACACACACACACTCCAAAAAGATAGTTGTGGACGCCGTCGTGGTCTCCAAGTGGTCCAGAAGCTGAGGGACATCCGGGACGAGCCGGGCGGGATCGGACAGGCGGACAAAGCAGAGCAAAGCCATCTGATGAAGCAACGAAGGACACTTTCCTTTATTAGAACTGCAGACACCTAATCACACACACACACACACACCCACACACACACACACACACACACACACACACACTTGTTGCTCCCTGCCAGCCGGCCATTAGAGGTGTTTGCTGGATGGACTGAGCTCGTTCGGATGGGGTGGGGTGGGGGCGACGGTGGGGGGGGGGGTTTGTTGGAAGGGCACAGCACCCCAGCAGCCTCCCTCCTTCCCCCCCATTGGGCTGCCCCTGCAACGTGAGCAGGAGGATGCACACGACACCCCCGTGACAGCTCACACCTTTCCAGCCAATGATGCGGCTCCCCATAACGCTCACATATACTGCGCCAGTAAATCACCCCCACACACACACCCCGAAAGTGCCAAAAGGTATTGCGACGCAACAAAGTGCCAACCACACACACACACACACACACATACGCACAACTCTGTCCTGGCTGCTCGGTACAATATGGATACTGCAACAACACCTCCCTTTACTCTTGTTGTAACCCAACTAAGCATTTAACTTTGACAATGATATGGAGTGCATGACAAAATACAAAACCAAATGTTGCACTCTTTGACAACATGGAGTTGTTGTTCACAGCACGATATACCGCTTAGTCAGCATTAATAGCACTGAGGAGTTGACTGTAAACAACAACATGGAAAATGTAACGCTTATACCAGGGGTCGGCAACCCAAAATGTTGAAAGAGCCATATTGGACCAAAAATACAAAACAAAAATTTGTCTGGAGCCGCAAAAAATGAAAAGCCTATATTAGCCTACTATCAAAATGACTTTAAAAGTCTTACGCAAGTGTTATAATGAAGACAACAACATGACATAAGTGTCTATATTAGCTATATTAGCTTACTATCAAAATTACTTTAAAAGTCTTACATAAGTGTTATAATGAAGGCAACACATGACGTAAGTGTCTATATTAGCTACATTAGCCTACTATCAAAATGACTTCGTGTCGCAGGCAAATCTTCGTTGGCAGAAATGTTGAAATTGAATATTTATTCTACACATTTTTACAACATTGGAAACCATTAGTGTCCAGCTCCACTAATGGACATTGGAGTGTTACTTTCAAAGGCAAAATTAAAGTATTGCTAGAAACATAATTTTATATGGGACTTTATTGTATTATATGTATAGTACATGTCCCAAAAAGAAAAAAGCATAAAACACCACCAAAATTAGAGATATTACAAGTCAAAGTGATGAAGCTTAGTGTTACGCTCATGACTTGGTGAAACTAAACATTACCCTATAAGATGAAGGCAATTGCATTTTATTGATATTTGAAATGTATTCAATGTTTATGAATGAATATTTAAATATACTAAATGTAAAAAAGGGAATAAATATTCCAAATAAGATCATTAAATGAAATCTAGTTTGGTTACGCCATCATGAGCGCAACACAAGGTTGTAAAAGTTTCATCTACAATTCTAAATAAGATGTCAAAAGCAAACTGAAATCAAATACACACAGCTTAAAGATTAATCAATGCCTATTTAAATTTAGTAATACATAAATATGATGATTTATCAAAATATAAAAGAAATATACCTGAACAAAACGCTCATGATGGTTACACCAAAAAGTAACGCTATGAATCGCGTTTTTCCAAGTTTTTGGGGCATTTTTATGCTATTTCCAAGCATCTCCTTTTATTATCGTTGATTTTAAATGGTCAAACTAATGCATATTATATATGCATGCCCTAGTAAACAAAACAAAAAGTCATATTTATTTTGATTGTTACATTTTGAAGTACATTTGTGCAGGTGGGTGCGAATGTACCCATTACCAGAGCTGTACACATTAGTAAATCAGAGGCTACTCAGAAGGTGACATAACTCCTGGAAATTACTGGCCTTTGATGGCCAAAGGTATAGATGTGTGTCCAAGTTAAGGCTGTCTTCTTCTAATGGATTTATTAAAAATTTTGCCACGCTACGTAATGTTTGCTGTGGTCTGGAACAACATGGCACACAAACAACTATCTGAAATGCAGCCAATATTACATACAGATAATGTGTCATGAAACATGCCAAACTAAATTATATACAAAGAGGATAAAAGTAAAGGATATTAAAGTTCACCTTTGTGCATTCATGCACAACATGAAACTTTTGGTGGACAAAATGAGACAAAGAAGTAGTGGAAGATTTTACATGTAAAAAAAAAACTGTTGCGTCACAGTCCACACTATGGTGAGTTCAAAAACTGCAGAACTTAGTAGGACAAAGTGATGTTCACCAAATACTCTCATCAGTGAAGCATACACACAAACATATTAAACGGTGGACTTTCTAACAATTGGGAAGGTTTGTCTCATGTTTGTCCTCAAACAAAAAACATACTAAAACAAAACAATTATTTTCCCCCCATCTTTTTCTATTTTCAATCCTTTTTTAAAAATGCTCCAGGGAGCCACTAGGGCGGCACTGAAGAGCCGCAGATTGCTGACCCCTGGCTTATAGCAACGTTTTACACGCATGCAGCGGAACCGTAGATAAAGCTGTTAGATGCTGACCGCTCATCATACTTCAAATAAAGCGAGTGCTATCTTGTGAAGTTACCACCCAAAGGTTGCCTACAGCCACATCCGTTAATGTCAATGCATTCTGACCTGGCGCTAATGAGAAAAACCTTACATGTGTGTTCCACACACATGTATACTTTTGGTCATTCTAAGACAATCATTTCCAGGAGTTATCTCACCCTCTAAGAAGTTTTAGTAATGTTTTCCAATGTTGTAAAAATGTGTAGAATAAATATTATATTTCTGTCAACGAAGATTTGCGTCAGCCTGTGACACATAGTCATTTTGATAGTAGGCTAATATAGCTAATATAGACACTTACATTATGTGTAACACTTATATAAGACTTCCAATTTTTTGCGGCTCCAGACAGATCACGTTTTTTTATGTTTGGTCCAATATGGCTCTTTCAACATTTTGGGTTGCCGACCCCTGTCTTAGCCGGACGAGTTGTGTCGCGCCATCATGACAAGCACAAAGTCAGACACATGCAGATCCCCCCCTAACCCCATCGCGCTTTGTGGGCCACACGCCAGTGCATAACAGTCTAATCTCACAGCTCCACCGTCAGCCAGCAAGAAATGTATTACTGCGACCCCCGCACATGTGATGCCTTCTCAATGGGATTACATGTTATACATGTTTATTTAATGCCAATCCATTTTTATTCAAAAAGGTATAATTTAGCTGTTTTCCATTCATGTTAATGGGAAAAAGAAATGAGGAGCAGAACTATTGTGGAGTGAAGTAGTTTCCTGTAGGTCCCTTTTGAGATAATTTGTGTCTTCACTCTCCTTACCTTGTTGCCATCAGATAAAAAAGTGTAGGACAGGGGTGTCAAACTCATTTTAGATCGGGGGCCACATGGAGAAAAATGTACTCCCAAGTGGGCCGGACTGGTAAAATCACGGCAAGATAACTTAAAAATAAAGACGACTTCAGATTGTTTTCTTTGTTTAAAAATAGAACAAGCACATTCTGAAATTGTACAAATCATAATGTTGTTGGGTGTTTTTTTTTACACTTACCTGTTGCGCTTAATAGTGTATATACCGTACTTTATTTGTTATTATTTATATTTTCTGAATAACAAAAAAATTATATCAAAATCAATTTACAGTATGTTGTTTATGTAGTTTGATCATTTTCCTCGACTGATGTACGAACATCATGTGGTTTATTTTGTACGTATGTAGCATCATCTACAAAGATACAAAGCTATTGCGACATCCAGTGTAAAGAAAGTGTAAAAGAAAGTGCATCTCTACCCTCCATCAAAACCGCACTAAAAGAACACCTCCAGGCAACTACAACCCTAGACTAACACCCTCCCCCGGATTGTAAATAATCAAATATAAATAATCAAATGTATATACCGTATTTTTCGGAGTATAAGTCACACCGGCCGAAAATGCATAATAAAGAAGGAAAAAAACATATATAAGTCGCACTGGACTATAGGTCGCATTTTTGGGAGAACTTTATTTGATAAAACCCAACACCAAGAATAGACATTTGAAAGGCAATTTAATATAAATAAAGAATAGAGAACCACAGGCTGAATAAGTGTACGTTATATGACGCATAAATAACCAACTGAGAACGTGCCTGGTATGTTAACGTAACATATTATGGTAAGAGTCATTCAAATAACTATAACATATAGAACATGCTATACGTTTACCAAACAATCTGTCACTCCTAATCGCTAAATCCCATGAAATCTTATACGTCTAGTCTCTTACATGAATGAGCTAAATAATATTATTTGATATTTTACGGTAATGTGTTAATAATTTCACACATAAGTCGCTCCTGAGTATAAGTCGCACCCCCGGTCAAACTATGAAAAAAACTGCGACTTATAGTCCGAAAAATACGGTACTTGTTCTTATGCTTTCTGAGCTCACTACGTTCACTGCTCGCTGTACATATCCTACGAAATCAGACTTACACTGTTTCAATGTCCATTTCTCCGATGATATTATTGTTGATGACTGAAGTATTGATATCAACCAAACCTAACCCCCCCGCCCAAACCCCCTCCACATCCCACCCCCGGATTGTAAATAATGTAAATAATTTAATGTATATACTCTGATGATGATTAACTTGTGTGATGACTGTATTTATGCTGATAGTATATATTTATACCATGAATTGATTACGTGGACCGCGACATAAACAAGTTATTCGGGTGTTACCATTTAGTGGTCAATTGTATGGAATATGTACTGTACTGTGCAATCTACTAATAAAAGTCTCAATCAATCAAAAAAGTGGCCACATTTAGAACAGCTGTTTCTTCCATTCAAAAATTTCAGGTTCATTTTTATACTTAGCAAACTCATCCCGCGGGCCGGATAAAACTTGTTCGCGGGCCTGATCCGGCCCTCGGGCCGTATGTTTGACACCTTTGGTGTAGGACATGTTTTAATACTGTGTAGGAAATACAATAGAGAAAGGGAAATAAGTTAGCGAAAGAGAAGGTTAGGTTAGTAGTGGAAGATATTTTAGGAGTGCACTCAGAACATGTAGGATACAAAGCATTACATACATATTTAAAAAAAAGACATGGTTAAATAAAAGAATATAGAGTAGGGTTCCACCTCGGTCCACACTCCATTTCAGAAGGTGGCAGTAATGCACACTAGAAGGTTGCTGGCCAACCGCCATTAAACAAAAAAAAGAAGAACTCTCTTACCTGTGTTATCCAAAATAGTAATGTTGTGAGGTATCTCAAATGTAAACATTTGATAATTAAACATCCCATAAGTCGAATGCGATATGGTTCAGCGACAGAGATTGATTAGTGCCTTTATAGTTTAATATTAGTGTGTGTTAGCATCTAGCTAGCTCTTCGATGCGTGTGGCTCAGTGGAGAGCAGTTAACCCTTTTTATGCCAACTGAAGAGCACTGCAGTGTGTATATATAGTTCCCTTCTATCTCACACAAGGTTATGTCTTTCTCTGTGTCAATGTATTTTATATAGTTCTCTTCTATCTCACATAAGGTTATATCTTTCTCTGTGTGGATAAATTTTAAATATATATATATATTTTATTTTTTTGCTGCAGCTGTTACATATACTGTAATATTGTACATAGTAATTGGGATTTATTGTATATATTATATAAAATATATCAGTATATGTTATATACTGTATATTTAATATGTAAATATTACATATATTTTGTATTGCTACTGTGGTACGTTTTAGTCTACTTTATACCTTTTGTTTTCGCCCTCTTTTTGTGGCTTTGTGTGCATTAATTATCATTTCCATCCTTATCCTTTCCATCCTTTGTAACGGAGCTACAGTGTGGAACAATTTCCCTTGTGGATCAATAAAGTTGGTCTAAGTGTAAGTCTAATATTGCTAGTTCTTATATGTGTAAATACAAACCCCGTTTCCATATGAGTTGGGAAATTGTGTTAGATGTAAATATAAACGGAATACAATGATTTGCAAATCATTTTCCACCCATATTCAGTTGAATATGCTACAAAGACAACATATTTGATGTTCAAACTGATAAACATTTTTTTTTTGTGCAAATAATCATTAACTTTAGAATTTGATGCCAGCAACACGTGACAAAGAAGTTGGGAAAGGTGGCAATAAATACTGATAAAGTTGAGGAATGCTCATCAAACACTTATTTGGAACATCCTACAGGTGAACAGGCAAATTGGGAACAGGTGGGTGCCATGATTGGGTATAAAAGTAGATTCCATGAAATGCTCAGTCATTCACAAACAAGGATGGGGCGAGGGTCACCACTTTGTCAACAAATGCGTGAGCAAATTGTTGAACAGTTTAAGAAAAACCTTTCTCATCCAGCTATTGCAAGGAATTTAGGGATTTCACCATCTACGGTCCGTAATATCATCAAAGGGTTCAGAGAATCTGGAGAAATCACTGCACGTAAGCAGCTAAGCCCGTGACCTTCGATCCCTCAGGCTGTACTGCATCAACAAGCGACATCAGTGTGTAAAGGATATCACCACATGGGCTCAGGAACACTTTAGAAACCCACTGTCAGTAACTACAGTTGGTCGCTACATCTGTAAGTACAAGTTAAAACTCTCCTATGCAAGGCGAAAACCGTTTATCAACAACACCCAGAAACGCCGTCGGCTTCGCTGGGCCTGAGCTCATCTAAGATGGACTGATACAAAGTGGAAAAGTGTTCTGTGGTCTGACGAGTCCACATTTCAAATTGTTTTTGGAAACTGTGGACGTCGTGTCCTCCGGACCAAAGAGGAAAAGAACCATCCGGATTGTTATAGGCGCAAAGTTGAAAAGCCAGCATCTGTGATGGTATGGGGGTGTATTAGTGCCCAAGACATGGGTAACTTACACATCTGTGAAGGCGCCATTAATGCTGAAAGGTACATACAGGTTTTGGAGCAACATATGATGCCATCCAAGCAATGTTACCATGGACGCCCCTGCTTATTTCAGCAAGACAATGCCAAGCCACGTGTTACATCAACGTGGCTTCATAGTAAAAGAGTGCGGGTACTAGACTGGCCTGCCTGTAGTCCAGACCTGTCTCCCATTGAAAATGTGTGGCGCATTATGAAGCCTAAAATACCACAATGGAGACCCCCGGACTGTTGAACAACTTAAGCTGTACATCAAGCAAGAATGGGAAAGAATTCCACCTGAGAAGCTTAAAAAATGTGTCTCCTCAGTTCCCAAACGTTTACTGAGTGTTGTTAAAAGGAAAGGCCATGTTCACCACTGTGTTACATGGCCTTTCCTTTTAACAACATGCCCTTTCCCAACTACTTTGGCACGTGTTGCAGCCATGAAATTCTAAGTAAATTATTATTTGCAAAAAAAAATAAAGTTTATGAGTTTGAACATCAAATATCTTGTCTTTGTAGTGCATTCAATTGAATATGGGTTGAAAAGGATTTGCAAATCATTGTTTTCCGTTTATATTTACATCTAACACAATTTCCCAACTCATATGGAAACAGGGTTTGTACATTCTGGGTGTCTCATTCAGTAAAACAATGTAAAATTACATTACGTTTTTAGCATTAAATCAGACAATATTGTGAGGATTTGTATTAAATTTAAATTAAGTCAAAATAATTGCCCATGCCTGGACTATACAGTAGTACAGACCATGTAATATTGAATTTAGAGAATAATAATTCTATTTTATTGTGGATTATAGGAAATATACAATGTGTAGTAAAGAGAGGAAATTTAGGAAGCTACGGAGATTGCGCGTTTCTTCACTCTCCTTAAACATTGCCTGTGTTTTCCAGGGGTTTGACCAGGGTTTGGCAACCCAAAATGTTGAGAGCCATATTGGACCACAAATACAAAAAAGTAATCCATCTGGAGCCGCAAAAAATTTAAATACTTATATAAGTGTTATAATGATGGCAACACATGATGTAAGTGGCTAATTAGCTATATTAGCCTACTATCAAAATGACCATGTGTCGCAGGCTGATGCAAAACTTTGTTGCCAGAAATGTAATATTTATTCTACACATTTTTACAACATTGGAAAACATTATTAAAACTTCACAGATGGTGTGATAACTCCTGGAAATGACTGTCTTAGAATGGCAAAAGGTATATATAGATGTGTGTTCAAGCGGTGACCTTTGCTTTGGTCTGGAACAACATGGCGCACAAACAATCAGAAATTCAGCCAATATTACATATGGATACTGTGTCATGAAACATGTCAATAAACTAAATACACATAAGTAAATTAAATTGGCTCAAGTATAGCTACAAATGAAGCATAATGATGCAATATGTACATACAGCTAGCCTAAATAGCATGTTAGCATCAATTAGCTTGCAGTCATGCAGTAACCAAATATGCCTGATTAGCACTCAACACAAAACAATAACAACAAAGCTCCCCTTTGTGCATTCACGCCCAGCATAAAAATGTTTGGTGGACAAAATGAGACAAAGAAAGAGTGGCATAAAACACATCTTTCTGTGGCAGCGTCGGAGAAAGTTATAAATTTAAACAAACTGTCGAGTCACAGTCCACACAAAGGTGAGTTCAAGGGCCGCTGAAATTAGTAGGACAAAACGGCGCTCACCAAATACTCTCATCAGTGAAGAATAAACACAAACCAGTGGGCTTTTTTAACAATTAGGAAGGTTTGTGTCATGTTTGTCCTCCTACAAAAACTATATTACCACAAAAAACATATTTGACACCCCATTTCCATACATTTTTGAAAAAGCTCCATGGAGCCACCAGGGCGCCGCTAAAGAGCCGCATGTGCCTCTAGAGCCGCCGGTTGGTGACCCCCGGATTAAACATTGAACATAACCTTTTTGTTAACTGCGCTCACACGCCTATGAGACCTGTAACACATGCATGTGTGTGTGCGTGTATCAACAGGGAATGACTGCGGACAGCTGGCCTGGGCCTCCATCTGATACACTATGAATATTATCACCGCACGGTGGGAATGACACACGTCCCGGAGCACGGAGAGACCTGAGCGCAGCGGAATAGCTGGTGGCCGGTCACACTACACCTGAGCACAGCGAGCTTGACACACTGTAACGTGGGCAACAACACACACAAACACAGCAACGAAGTGGCTCAAGTAGAGAGGAAGAACGCACACATTCGTGCAGCCGGCAGCTTTAAGGGCACATACACAGCTGTGGGGGAAAAAAAGAAAACACTATTCTTGTTGATAAACATTGGCTTGTTTATTGTAAAGGAGATTCGGCAGTCATCGGTGATGACAGAAATAACACCCCACCCCTTTTCTCTATGCACAAGTTTGGCAGCAAATCACCTTCACAAGCCCTCACTGTGCACCATTCTGGTCTTATTATTAAAACAAATACTCCAGAGGGGTAAACACACACATGCACTGTGCCCCTTAAAAGCCTCTCCGGTCACAGATCAATACTGCTTCCAACACACATTATCTTCCTCCACAACACTGTAACCAAACACATGTTGCCTGTTCGGGGCTTTTTTCTGGGAAGCATCAATGCACACATGGCATTGAGAGATACCTCTGTCTGTATGTAAGACTTGGGGGGGCTAAGTGGTTCAATACACTGTGAAAATCACCACAGTCATTTATCAATACTGGACAACAAAGTGCACTAACAAACTGCATATTTCTTTTGCAAGGAAGACTTGTAAATTCACCACTGTATAATACAGTGAAATAACACAAAATAAAAAAAACACAGCGTGCAGGCGGCGCTAAATGCGAAGCACCCCCTCAAGGGGAAGCGTGATTAAGTGTCAGCGTGAGCATAAAGGTCAAAGTTCAGGCAAAACACCCCGGAGTAGCACCACACATCCCCCTGACAATAACATTTAAAAAAAAACAATATTTACAACACATTTTCCTGAATGTTAAACCATACCAGAGGGATTTCACTAAATAAATGATACATCATTGTGAGAGTAGAAAACATTCCGGAATGCTAAAGATAATTCTTGGTGTGGAGACACAAAAAAAAACTACACTAACCTTATTGCTCAATGCTGCCCCCTGCTGTTAGTCACTGCAATTACACAACAACTTTAACATTAAAAGAAGGGCGTGACTAAAAAATAACCTCACATTCCTATAAAATCACAATCACAAAAAAATGACATATGTGTACAAACCATATTTTAAAATTCCGCCAATGCGAGAGGATTAACAGTGGCGGAATTGTATGCCAAGAAGTTGAACATGTCGATTAGCATAAGCTTCCTTTTTCTCCTGCAACATCTCGGAGTGCAGTTTTGCTGAGGCAGTATTTACATAGAAAATGTGAATGAATACAAGTCTGGATGACAGTGAGAGTGCTTTGTAACGCTGGAATGCGTGCGTGTGCGTGTGTGTGTGTGGCAGTCATATGCTTGAATGAGGGAATGTGTGCGCACACTGGCAGGAATGGTGTGTGTGTGTGTTGAGTGTGTAAGTGCATTAGGAAAAGTGGGGCTGGTGTTTGGGGAAGAAGTAGAGGTCTTTGCAGAACGAGCTGGTGAACTCGGACATCTCTTTGCAGCGGTGGTGGGATGTGCCGGGGGCATAACCCTCGCGCTCTTTGATCCGCCCGTTGACCTACAGCGAGGAGGATATTTCTGTAAATGTCGCACTGTGCATGCAAAATGATGTAATGTATGCACACCTGCACCAGGATGTCTGCCAGGTGTGTGTCTGCAGCACGGCGGCGCAACGCGGTGTTAAGCTCTTGTATGTACCAGGATCCTCGCTTGGTGTTGCGCATGGCCGCCGTGCCTTTGAGAGAAAAGCAAACAAAAACAGCTCAGTACAAGAACACAATGGGGACACACACACACACACACACACACACACACACACACACACACACACACACACACACACACACACACACACACACACACACACACACACACACACACACACACACACACACACACACACACACACACACACAAGAACACCACATGTCTGCTAATAAACCTCCTGCAACATTGTTTGTGCTTAAAAAGCAATGCTGGAAAGAATCACAGCAGAGATGAGATGGGATAAATGACGAGCGGCCTCACTTACCGATTGGCGTCAACACGAGTAAGATGAGCAAGTAAAGTGGAATCTCTAATTCAATCTGTCTAGACTCTGGTCCAACTCAGACGGATTTTTTAAATTTAGCAACAATTTGAGTTTGAGTTTGAGTTTTGAGTTTATTTCGAACATGCAAGCATACAACATGATACATCACAATTTCCAGTTTCTTTTCAACATGTTCGAAAAGGAGTAGGAAGAAGCAGAGCTTATTTAATCCTACCCCCTTTCTTTACATAACAGTTGCAAAACTTTTTGTTCACTTCCTGTTCACAATTTTTTCACAATAAACTCCATAAGTAATCACAATAAAAATAAATAAATAAATAATAGTAAGAATTTAATAATAATAATTGGTGAAGTAAGTCATATTTCATATGATGAGATAAGTAAGATTACTTTAAGAATGAATGAATGGATGGATGAAATAAATTGAGAATGTTTGTCATGGTTCTTCTTCTTTGTACTTTGTAAACACTTTAAGTTTGAAGAGTTTCTTGAAGTGTATCATATTAGTACATTGTTTGATTGCTTTGCTTAATCCATTCCATAATTTAATTCCACATACTGATATACTGAAGGTCTTAAGTGTTGTACGTGCAAACAAATGTTTTAAATTACGTTTTTCTCTAAGATTATATTTCTCCTCTTTTTTTGAGAAGAATTGTTGTATATTCTTGGGTAGCAGGTTATAGTTTGCTTTGTGCATGATTTTAGCTGTTTGCAAATTCACTATGTCGTGGAATTTCAGTATTTTTGATTTAATAAATAAAGGGTTTGTATGTTCTCTATATCCAACATTATGTATTATTCTAACTGATCTTTTTTGTAACACCGTTAATGAATGAAGTGTACTTTTGTAATTATTTCCCCATATTTCTACACAGTAGCTCAGATATGGTAACACTAGTGAGCAGTAGAGAATATGAAGGGATTTTTGGTCTAGAACATGTTTTGCTTTATTCATTATTGACGTGTTTCTTGCAACTTTATGTTGTATATTTTTTACGTGAGATTTCCAGTTCAATTTATCATCAATCATTATACCTAGAAATTTGGTTTCGTTTACTCTTTCAATTTCTATTCCGTCTATTTGTATTTGTGTTTGACTTTCTCTTCTACTGTTACCAAATAGCATTATTTTAGTTTTACTAAGATTCAACGATAGTCTGTTTTTGTCAAACCATCTTTTTAATTTGTTAATTTCTTCTGTTATTATTTGTATTATCTCCTGTGTGTTCTCTCCTGAACAAAACGCTGTTGTATCATCCGCAAATAATACTAACTTTAAATATTTTGTAACTTTACAAATGTCATTTATATAGAGATTGAATAATTTAGGTCCTAGTATTGATCCCTGAGGTACACCACAGGATATATTTAGCGTAGTAGACGTGTGTTCGCCTAGCTTCACGTATTGTTTCCTGTTCGTTAGATAACTTCTTATCCAGTTTAAGACTAACCCTCTGATGATTTACCAAAAGAAACACAAAAGATCAGTTCCAGGGTCATTTTAATACATACATTTTGGTCGCACAAGTAGAAAAAGAAAGCAAAGTAACTTTTGTTTACTCCTCAACTCATAAATACAAATTATAAATACAAGTTCCAATTAGGGTTGCGCTATATAGACAATATAAATGATACAAATTTGGCTGACTAATAATCAATCAATCAATAAAACTTTATTTACATAGCCCTAAATCACGAGTGTCGAAAGGGCTGCACATGCCACAACGACATCCTCGGCTCAGATCCCACATCCCATAATAAAACTATTGTCATACAGTACCATGATAATGCATGTTGATGACACGTTGTAGCTGTATTCCGCAAATTTGTTTGCAAGATGCAAACAAACGCGTCCTCAATGCAATGTAGCATCCTCGTTAGCGGCTAATGTCCCTCCACAGTGCAAAGGCACTTCTAAGTCAGCAATCTTCGCCTTCATGACGACAATAAACTAACTTTCTTATAAGAATCATCCCTGGAGGATGAGGAACAGTTAAAAATGCTACACAGGCACATGTTTTTTGCACTTTAAAATACTGGTATGTATAGTAAAAAATATGGTTAGAACATCTGAGTATTGTGTGTTAAATTACACTAAGTGTGTTTATCCTAAACATTCCTGCTACTTAATTTTAAACACTATGGCATTTTTACCAAGTCTTTTTTTTTTGGACAATAACGCAATAACATTGTACCGTGGCCTTAATACCGTGACAATATCATAGAGTGAGATTTTGATATCGCTACATCTCTATTCAATGATCTCGAAAATTTGAAATATCAGCGTTGGTATGACCTATAATGTCCCTGGAGCTACTTGGCATTTTATTGATACCCAAATTTCTAGTGTCACTTAAAACTAATGTAAAGTGTCCAAAAACAGAGGAAAAAGTGCTTATTGCATTTTAACAGAAGTACAGTTGGAAAATAACAGAAAAAACCCAGCTATGAACAGTAAATTATCAAGTAGATTAATAATAGTTTTGAGAAAATAATACAACCAGAAATTACGCAATATGTTACTGCATATGTCAGCAGCTAGATTAAGGACCTTTGTAACCCTTTTTAAAATTATTGTATTATACCTAATATGTTGAATAATATATTGTGAAATACAGCATATCGTTATCACAGGAGGCTACACTATATATCGCGATATAGATTATAGGTCATAGCGCCGATCCCTAGTACCAAAGCTTTTGGCAGGGGTGTCAATGTCACCCCACAGCTTGTTTTACTGGCCCACTGTATATTGTAAAAAAAATTTAATAAAAAAATAAAAAATATTAATTATTGAGATTATTAGTAAAACTGTTAAATTTGTGGGCGGTCTTATTTACATGCCTCCACTTCGACTGGGTTTTCTCCCGTCAGCCATGTTGTAGTCTTTAGCGTTTTCAAAAGGAGTGTAATGACAGATATAAGTTGGTTTTGCATAATACGTCCCCTTTAACACATTATTAATCAAAGAAAATATCATATTAATCATGTATAAACGCATATCAAATACGCAATTGATTTTGAGCAACCAGCTCCTTTATCTTAACCGCGGATAGTTACCTAAAAGATGGCGTGGGACGCTATGCGCAAAGATAAGGAAGGAGACAGTAACTATTGGCAAATTTTATTTTTTTAAAATGGTAAATGGATTAAACGTAAATGGATTTTACTTGTACAGCGCTTTTCTACCTTCAAAGTACTACACTACTCTAAGCACTTTGACGCCATTACCACATTTACCTACTGATGACTCAGCATCAGGAGCAACTGGGGGTTCCAAAACATGCTCAAGGATACTTTGACACGGTCACAGAGGGACTGTGGATTGAACCCGACAACCACTCTACCACCACCACAGGACTTTAGATAAAAGCAAGGTAAATCGCATGTATTGCAGTGATAAATTATCTTATCCCAGGTTTAAAATTGCATCTTAAAAGAAAAACATGTTTCTGAGGCAGCTACTAGCAAGATAGTACTACATCGACAACAAACTGGTGGAGTATACCTGTGCCAAAAGTACAATAATTTCAGCAAACCTTTTATAGCAATTGTGATTATTCTTGATTAATACAAATTTAAAAGTGGATTAATCTGATCAAATAAATTAATCATTTGATAGCACTAATTTTTAGTTATCGCACTAATCAACTAATGGGCTTTGTCACACATAAAACAAAAGGTAAAATTTGGATGTTTAGATAGCTCAGCATATATTTCCATACACTGAATTGGTTTTAGCATAATTAATGTACAACATGTAAATCATTCAGTTTTATGTTTGAATATTTGGTTTATGTTAACACTGGACTAAACTATTTAGGATATTGTGTATTATTTAATCTCGTTGTATACCCTTGTCCTGTCACAAAAAAGTAAAAAAAAAACCAAGGTTGGCTTATTTTCCCCCCAAACTTTGAAGTTGTACAATTGGGAATACAAGCAGAGCTCTCACTGAGAGCTTAAAATGAGTGGTTGGATAGATGGTAAGTTGATAAAAAGGCACATGCCAGCCACACTCTGTGATGCTCTCATTTCCTATGAAGATCGCCTGGGGCAGGTAAGTGCTTAATTGACAGCCATAGTCCATAAAAGAATAGTAAAACAAGGACAAACTTACAAATTCTCTGACCTTTGAGAGTGGCAAAGCCGCAGATCATGTCGGACCGCTGGGGGAGTTTAATCCTTGGCAGCCCTAACTCTCCTCCCTGCCTGGAACCAGCGTCCTCTGTCCCTTCTCTCCCAGCATCCCGCTGTTCACAGCTGGGTGAGCTGGTCCTTCCTGGCCCATCTATTTGCTCCACTCCAGAGTCCAGGTCATCTGTGAGACAACAATGTGAGAGTTAAGTAGCAATCAGCAGCTCGCTTTTCTTTTTCTCGTGAGCCCCAACTAGGTGAGCAGAATTTGGCTCTCTGCTGAGGTAAAAGACGACCACACCTAATGGCATTTGGGCAGCACCCCTGTGGTGTTGGGTTAGCTGGAGCAAAAGCAGCGGACGGTAGTAATTGGGGTCACACCCGAGGGGTCTGAGGATTTGCGGTTGGCATCATGGCTTTCTTTCATCTTGGGAGACTAATTAGCCACTCCAACCAACGATCTTCCAGGGAGGCTATGTTTTCATCTGCATTGTCATTTGTTCTTTTATGTGTTTGTTAATTATGCAAAATTGACTTTTGAATGATGGTCTAACAGTAATGTGTGTTTTTACATCATGTTTACGAGTAATACATGGAGAACTCGTTTGCTTAATTTTTGTTGAAAGAGGCGCTCAATTGTAAAAGGAGCTGCCAAGCATTTTTTAAACAGCAGACTATACTGCACATCTTAAAATAACACCTAGCTACAGACGTGTGAGCTGAAACTTTGATCATTTTTTTCTTAGGCGAATAGGCTAACCTAGCATACTGTTGCTTAAAATGTAACAATAATGTTTAGCGCTGTAGCTAAGATAGCTAGACAACAAGCCTATATACAGTATAATACAGTCGTCCTTCGCCACATTGCTTTTCAAATATTGCGGCATCACCACACCGCAGTTTTTTTAAACGTATAGTACAACATCTTTGCCCTTAATCATACATTTTCACGCATAAAAATGGATAAATGAACTAAAAAATATCAATACTACAGTAGTAATGGCCAAATCAGTCAGCGCATGACATTCAGTATTGTGACCAAAGATCGACTCAGTCCCAGGCAGCATTACTATATTGGATTAAAGGAGTGTAAAGGTGACTAAAGGATGTAATTGCATTTCTAGAGGGCTCCCATATTGTTAAAAAATGTATTACTTAAGAAAATATTTCATTTATAATAAATTATTCCTACTTTGCGGAACTAATTAACAGCGATAAACAAAGGATTCGTGTAGATATCTGCAGTGTGTAAATGTGTCACTTTGTCTCACAGTTGAGCTCTTTACCTCCTCTGCATGCTTGGACAAAAAACATCTTGGGTTTATTCTGCAGCAGCGGGCAGCGTGCATTGTCGAAAGCCTCAAACACCCACTCCAACTAAATATCAACAAAAGATACAGATCAACTAAATGTCAATAAAATACTTGTTTTCTAAAAGCAATGAACAAGATGACAGATGCTACAAGCGCACCTGCAAGAGCTGACCGTCTGTGCCATACACAGCTCCTTCCACACCGTGGGAAAGTAGACACAGCACGCAGCTGTCCATTGTGCGGTGGTCTGGACGCCTGCGGAATGTCTCGATGCAGGTTTTCATGTCCTGGACATAATGTACAGACAATTTTATTTGGGGCTGCAGATTTGTTTTAATGCAATAGCGTCATGTATCAACCAGTGAGGCGGCGTCACCTCAGCTGTCAGGTCTCTGTGGACCGTGACCACGTAGTCCAGCTCTGTGAAGACCTTCCTGAGGACCTCGTCGTCCACCTCGCCTCCCTTCCTGGTGTCGAGGTCAGGTGCGGTGCACGGGTCAAATGTCACATTGCTGATCACCAAGGCTAAGCCACGTGGCGAGGAAGTCATTCTATATGACTAGAACACAAGTAAGAAAAGGGTTATGAATGAATTTTGCATCATTTAAGAGTGAAAATACTTGATAAATCACAATTTAACTTCACAAATCTGATGTGTTTTGGTAAAATAATTTAGTTTTTAAGAGAAAAAGCAGTGCATTATAAAACATACAGTAAATTTATAAAATTGTCTGATATTACACACAGCGTATAAACTTTGCTAACTTTTTCAACATTTTTAAACATATTTATATAATAAACTAGATTTTTTTTTCATCATATTTACATTATATTACGATTTTCATTAAATTTGCTTCCATTATTATTATCTCTTTGCTGATTGACGACCTGCACACCAGAATTTAGTCTAATGCTTTATTTCTATGAATTATGTTACCGTTTCGCGGTGAGAGAGGTAGAAATCTTGTGTGCAAGGGAGCACAGGGGTGGTGAGGGGGCTGTCCGACTCCAGACTGAACTCCATGGACTCTGAAAAACACACATTTGCACACACTTAGTGTTACATCCTAACCTAGTGTTAAAAGTGGGGGTGTTCCGATCAGGGATTTACGTTGCCGATTACGATCATCCATGAGTGAGCTTGGCCGATTACGATCACATGTATTAATTGTACATTTTTAAATGTATTCATGGTGAGGATTATTGGCATTTTAGCAATATCACTACAACACTTAAACCAGTTCAATATTCTCTATCATTACATACACTTGTTTGAGCAAAACAAAGTCAGTAGTACATAACTAAACTAAAGCAAAATCTGAAATTTAGTTACTTATTCCCTGAATTTTTAAACATTAACAACAAAAAATGTAAAATAAAAAATCAATTTAATCACTGTAGAATTAATTATATGAAACTTGGTGTCGACACCACCAACTTATGGATCGATCCACCCTCCTCTTACATATCGTGTACTTCGGCTGTGACAATTCTGACTTACCAACAGTTTCTGTTATATTATCCTCCCTCTAGACTCTTATTATTCTTCTCTTCTAATTTCATGTTAATTACTATTCTTCTCTTCTAATTTCCTGTTAATGGATGCTTAACTTCTGCTTAAATGCGGTTCCTTCTACTCTTCTTTAAGTTTACTAAGCACTTATTTCTTGATGTTTAAAGCTAAATTAGCAATTAGCTTAGCTATTAGCATGCCTGCTCCTGGCTTGCACTCGGTGTCTAACATGTTTAGCCTTGTTCTCCAGTAATAATGGTACTTAAAATACTAAAAATTGCAGTTTATTTGCCGTAATGGAAGTGACTAATATTAACTTAGGGGAGTGGCTCAATACTGTAAATGGAGATACACAATTATCTGATAGCTTGTCAGCCGGGTGACTAAAAATGAATACAATGTTCAACTTTTTGATACGGATTGTAGCGAATCGATCAGCACATCTCCAGTTAAAACCTATACAATACTATATTGATAACAGTTTTTTAATTTTGATTCGAACTGTCAGCAAGCCATCGTATGAATTGGATCGGACTAGATTGAGCAGGTGTACCTAATTTATCCGCGGGTGTGAATATACTGTAAGAGCAGGTTGTAAGATGAGGAACTTTACAAATACAATTAGTGAATGAGTCACTCAGAAGGCGTGGCACCTGACTAGATTGAGCAGGTGTACCTCATTTATCCGCCGGTGTGAATATACTGTAAGAGCAGGTTGTAAGATGAGGAACTTTACAATTACACTTAGTGAATGAATGAGTCACTCAGGAGGCGCGGCACCTGCACTCCATTCAGTAAAATAATTACACAAACAACACTTTGCTTCTGGCGAGATAATGCCCTATGTATTCCGGGGGGGATTTATTGTTATTATCATGTCTCCATGTAAACACACTGACAATGACGAGTTTATATCTCACCATGCATTCTTGCTCGCTTGGCTGCAGTTTCATCCTGGGTGGGAAGTGGAAGAGAGGAGTCGCTATACCTCTGCAATAAATAGTTTGATCAGAGTTAATGGAGAAAATGTAACAAACTTATCTACATTTCATTAGGAACACCTGCAGCTTTACAGACGCGTATCAAACACAATAAAAGTCTGGTTCTTACTAACACTATCGGAGAGGTATTAGTATACATTTTAAGGTATTCTCTTTTTTATTTTTAATAATATTTTGGACTGCAAGAATAAGTGCAAAAGAAAGCACAGCTTTCTTTGATTTGGATGCCTGTGTGCGCACATGACAAGAGCGCGTATGGCGCAGATCGCAGCACAAACACTTAAGAGTTATTCACGAGAAAGGTTGACAATAGGGAAACTTACAATACTTGCAAAGTGGATATTTCATCAAAAGAAGGAAATACAATCAGACACATTAGCACACACTGAATTTGATAACTTAAAAATGAATGGCCCGTTTTCAATCCACTGCGTCATTGTAAAATTAACTGTAAACATGAAACTACTGCTTCTTATACATTACATGACAAAACAGCATCTGGCTGGCTCAGGGGCTGTACACCTCCTACCTATCTAAGAAGTGTTCTCCACACTGTAATTAGTCGGAAAGATTGTGTATCATTTCCTGAAAAATTAATTATGCTTATTTTCTGCAAAATAATAATCATTTTTATAGTTGGTTGTTGCAGAAATTTACAACGCAGTTTCTTTGACTTGACTTGCTTGTATGTGTCATTAGCTGATAGTTTTACGTTCTTTTGAGTGTTCAGCTCAATTATGCTTTAGAAAAGCATAATTTTAATTTATTGTAGAAAAATGCTCAACATGTTACGGGACATTCTTGTGTAATTACCACATACCAATTCATGTTGTGTTTTGTTTATTTCTACAGTAGAATATCTATTTCATTATTACATTAGTTATTTTCAAAGCTTTTTTTTATCGAGGCTGTGGAACTCTTAACACCTCACTGTTGGGTTTGTAAAATTACAATTCTTTGAGACTACAGGTGTCAAACTCAAAGCTCGGGGACCATATCTGGCCCGCCACAACATTGTATGTGGCCTGCAAAAGCGTGGAAATAATGTGACTCAATGCACTTCATCTTGTTAAATGCATTTACATTTTGACAGAAACATATTGTACTTCATGCAACCACAGTTCTTCTTAACGCAATATTATTTATTGCAGCAAGACATTTCAAGCAAAATTTTAATGACTACTAGTCATCTTGACTTCGGATTCCAAAGCAGTTCGTATGTAAATAATGATAACCAAATGAAGGACTAATTGCGTAATATTACCAGATTATATATTGATATGTTTTGCAGTTACAAGAGGCCATATGAAGGCAATTGTAACTGATATGGCTCAGGATGAAAATGAGTTTGACACCCCTGTATCAAAACAGATTTAATGCTAATCAACATCTCTGGTATTCTTTTTCCAAATGAGAATGGATAAGAGAATCGATAAAGAACTGAAGTGTTAAGCAGAATCGAAAATGGAATGGACTCGTAAAAATATTATTCATTCCCATCCCTACTGATGATTATATTGTAAACGACAGTATGACAAGTTTAAAAAAGGTCTACACTAGGGATGTCGGCAGGCCGATATTATCGGCCGATAAATGCGTTAAAATGTAATATCGGAAATTATCGGTATCGTGTTTTTTTATCTGTATCGTTTTTTTAATTTATTAAATCAACATAAAAAACACAAGATACACTTACAATTAGTGCACCAACCCAAAAAACCTCCCTCCCCCCATTTCTTTCTGTTATCAATATTCTGGTTCCTACATTATATATCAATATATATCAATACAGTCTGCAAGGGATACAGTCCGTAAGCACACATGATTGTGTGTGCTGCTGGTCCACTAATAGTACTAACCTTTAACAATTAATTTTACTCATTTTCATTGATTACTAGTTTCTATGTAACTGTTTTTATATTGTTTTACTTTCTTTTTTATTCAAGAAAATGTTTTTAATTTAGTTATCTTATTTTATTATTATTTTTAAAAAGTACCTTATCTTCACCATACATGGTTGTCCAAATTAGGCATAATAATGTGTTAATTCCACGACTGCATATATCGGTTGATATCGGTATCGGTAATTAAAGAGTTGGACAATATCGGAGTATCGGATATCGGCAAAAAGCCATTATCGGACATCCCTAGTCTACACCAACTGCTTAGTAGCGCAGCTGATATTTTAAAGCGCTTGCAGAGGTAGGTAAAGCTGCTGGAAGCCGACCATTTACATAATTTAAAATGCAGCTCCTGCTTTCTTGTGGAGAGTAGTAAGGTTGCCTGCAGCCGCAGCTGTTAATGGAAATGTTTTTTGGGCCCTTTGCTAATTAACAGTTGGCTTTTGTAGGCACACAACCAGCGATTATTGACTTAATTAGCATTTACGTAATTTAACGGTATGTCTATTGTTGTGATTGTAATTTGCAACACACACAGCGAGGTGTACTTTGTATTTTGGTTCAAGTGTGGTGCTAGTATCCATCGAAAACATAGCTACTTAATAATTTAAAAAATGAGCATCAGTAAGGCTTAGGTAGCTCACCTCTCTCCTCCACTCTGAAGTTTGCATGAGCTGTCGTTCTGCTTGTTCCTTTGACTCCTCAGGAAGAAAACCCTGCGACCGTAGAACAGGTTAAAATGATGTGTTCAAAAATAGATATGGCGTATTGTTTTAACAGACATTCACTGACCTGTGTGAGCAGCTCACACAGGTGTTCCTGCTCGGTGTCTTTCAGAGCTGTGCAGAAGCTTTCGAAGGCTTGAGGGCCTCGCTTGGGAAGGAGAATGAGCAAACGCCAGCTTCGCTTCTGAGACGTTGTCTCTGCCTAAGAAGATACGTCCATCAGACACATGACAGGACTAAAGTAACAACTAAAACGATGATGATTTAGTCAGTTTTATTGGGGTTTGTGCCAAAGAAAACATGCTCCTTTTTGTATGTAGTTTGTTCTTTGAAGGCAGAGGTGGAAAAGTTATAAATAACACCTATATAAGTTACTGTTAAGTTACTGAATAAGTTAAAGTACCAATGATTGTCACACACACTAGGTGTGGCGAAATTATTATTATTATTTGTGTTTAAGTGTCGTTTTTTAACTTTACTATGCTTTTAATGTTGTACTACATTTTTTAACACAGTAAAAAAATATAAATAGAAATGATAAAAATGCACACAATAAGTTATATTTTAACTTGTGTACATTTTTAGACCTGTACTTTTACTAGGGGTGTAACGGTACACAAAAATTTCGGTTCGGTACGTACCTCGCTTTAGAGGTCACGGTTCGGTTCATTTTCGGTACAGTAAGAAAACAACAAAATATACATTTTTTGGTTATTTATTTACCAAATTTGTAGACATGGCATAACATACATATACACACAGGGTCCATTGCCAGGGTTAATGTGGTCAACATATATACAATAAAAACTAAATAAGATAAAGCTCAGAATGGTTTCTTAACAAAACATTTCTACATATAAAGTGCTTTTTTTGATTGATTGATTGATTGAGACTTTTATTAGTAGATTGCACAGTACAGTACATATTCCGTACAATTGACCACTAAATGGTAACAGCCCAATAAGTTTTTCAACTTGTTTAAGTCGGGGTCCACGTTAATCAACATTTAACTGCCTCAAGTTGTTGCTCGGATTAAATAAAATGACAAAACTTTTCTTCTACATATAAAAAGTGCAACATTAAACAGTTTCAAGTCAACTCAGCCTCAGATTAACTTTTCTTCCCCGCCCCCCAGCCTGGCTAACTTGGCAGTAGGAGGTGGGAGCTGTTTGCTCGTCTTTATCTTTGTTGAAGCGATGTTCACTTGGGGGTGTTGCCGCTTCAAATGGGTTAGCATGTTTGATGTTTTGGCAGAAGCATGCCTTACCGCTGCTGAACAATGTCGGCAAACCTCCGTCCTCCACACCGCGCAGCCGAAGTGTTCCCAAACGGGAGATCTTAACGAGGCAATAGAGGGTCTTCCAGCTCTGGCTTTTATATGTTGTCGTAGCCCGGTCATTGCTAGCATGCCGTGTGTTGTGCCTCGGTGTGCATTGTTTACACAACGTGCGCTACGCTACTTAATATGTCCGTGTGGAAACTCGTTCGGTACACCCTCGAACCGAACCGAAACCCCCATACCGAAACGGTTCAATACAAATGCACGTACCGTTACACCCCTAACTTTTACATTTGTAACATTCTACGAGAGTTACTGCACTTTTACTTGAGTATTACCTGGTTTGAGGCTTGTACAGGCTTTTACTTTTTTTTGGTTGTTTTTTTTTAAATATACAGGACATCCCCTCAACCCACCCTTGAAAGTCACTTTTATTTTATGTACTGTACGTAATAAATTGGTTACTTTTTTAGTAAAAAAAATTCGGACGGTGCTTTTTCTTCTACATATTTTAAGTACTCTCTCCACATTTGCAGGACAACCACCTAACAGTAAATGATGCAGGAAGACGAGTTCATCTTTGTTTTGCACTTTTGCGCTTTGCTTCTTTAAAAACCACACAGGTTTGAATTTTTGTTTGCAGTACACAGGAGATCCCTTCTTGAATAGTCACTTTAACACCATGTACAGGATAAATTAGTTACTTTTTAAAAACTTTTACTTACATAGACTTTTTTCTACATGTACTTGTAAAGTATGTTCAATTGTTCATATCCGGTATACTTCAGTAAAATTGGGTTTAATGATACTTTTACTAGAGTACAATATTTAGTACTCATTTCATTTCTCTAGCACAACCCCCTGGCAATAAATTATGGCCTAAAAGCAGAGGTAAAGTGAAAGTACAGCTGCTTTACCAAATCTATTCAAGTTAAAGTAAAGGTGCTCATAAAAGTGACTACAGTAATTACTTATTAGGATGCAGGGCCTCTTGTGTTTTGCAAAAAAGTAAAGGGTGATACAAGCCTCAAACCAGGCGTTCTTTAAAGGATAAATGTTGTCTTTTCCTACTTATAAATGTTGTGACCATGTTGGATAATCTTGTTAAACAATGCCAAAGCATCAACTAATAAAGTTTATGCATCTGGGGGTAAGCTTGTATGCAGTTTTGGCTGCCTTTGCCCGTGGGAATTTGGAGGATCTTTTTAAAGATTGGCTATGTTGTGACATCACAATGAGATGGACGTAATTATGTGGGCATTTTTAGTATGCAGCCTGCAGAGCTCCTCCCCCTCTGCTTCACAGACTGAAGGACTCTAATGGCTCCTGCATGGATGTTGTGTTATTCATTCTCGTATAATGTCCTCCCACTTGCCCTGACGTCAATAAATAAATACTTCCATGTAGGGCTGGGCGATATATTGATATACTCGATATATCGCGGGTTTGTCTCTGTGCGATATAAAAAACGACTATATCGTGATATTCGACTATACGTTCTCACGCAGTTGCTTTTAGCTGCGGGCATTACACTACAGGCGTTTTTCACTCTTTCTTGTCTCTCCTTCTCACAGAGACTTAAAACAAGCGCACCTTCTTACATACGTCACGTGTGCAACGTCACACGCTCCCGCGGTGCAGACAGGTAGCGACATGGTAACGTTAGCTGTGATGCTAACGGTGCGGGTGGTAATACGAGAGAGAGAAGGTGCGAATCTGGTAACAAATGAAGGAAGAATGAATTCCCAAGAAAAACAGCACGGGGTCCATCGTCTGGCGGTGGTTTGGCTTCAAGCGGGAAGATGTTTTACAAATATGCGGCAAAAGCGTTGCTACAAAAAGTAGCAGCACTGCTAATATGTAGCATCATTTGAAAAGTCACCCGCTAGAACAGGGGTCCCCAAACTTTTTGACTCGGGGGCCGCATTGGGTTAAAACAATTTGGCCGGGCTGTATATATATATATATATTATATATACATATTATATATATATATATATACATACATATATATTAGATATATATAGCGCACTTTCCGCATGCGCGATGATGTCACGTTATCGATGAGAAAATGCATTTTTAGACAATACGATTTGCCTGAGCGGCTGATGTCACACAATATTTTGTGTGACATCATGCACAAAAGTGCACTTTATTTGTTTTAAACTATTGTAGTTGCGTTCTGTACAAAAAGTGCACTTTAATTTAGTGTTGTTTTGATATGTCATCTTAGTGACATCATGCACAAAAGTGCACTAATAGCTTGTTTTAAAATGTCTCTGACAATCTTGCACTTTCTGTATGAAACTTTAAAATGAGCATATATTAATGCAGTATGAACAATAATATTTTAATGTAGACACATAGAATCATCATACTAGTGTGATTATATGCATCAAGTGTTAATTCAAGGCTAAGGCAAAATATCGAGATATATATCGTGTATCGTGACATGGCTTAAAAATATCGAGATATTAATAAAAGGCCATATCGCCCAGCCCTACTTCCATGTTTATTTGTCTTTACAACATTATAAACAGGAATGTTTTGTCGGGATGAACCAGTACGAAATTCTATGAGGAAACAGAAAAACAACTCTATAATGTTGGGAGTAAAAGTAAAGTAGTCAAGTGTGTTTTGGCGGCATGACAATCCTTTGTTTATTAAGTCTGGGGACATTTCATCATGTTAATCAAGCACTAGTAATAATAGTAAAGGAATGGGCTACTATTTAAAATGAAACCTGCAAATCAGATGTTGGTCTGCTTCCTAACTCGCATGTTACCATTTCAAAACACAATTATCTGCCCACGGAAAAGGTATATTCACCACCATAGACAAGATAAACATACCAGGATGCCCTCGGCCATGTTCTCAGTCAGGATCTTGTCTGCCTGCAGACATTGAAGGAGCAGTTCGTCCACCACCATTTGCTTGCAAAGGATTGCAGAACGTTTCCGCAGAACCTGTCTGTGCCTCTCCACCATGCCACAACCGAGCATGTTGCTGCAACAAACACGTAGTTTGTTTTAACCGGTGTGAATATGACAATGTAGACCATTATTTAACGATAATCTGCATTTCCGATGGAAAATACCGATGGTCAAAATTGCAAAACAATAGACAATTGGATTTGGAAATAAAATCCGACAAAAAATATGGACGCCAACTAAATCACTCAAAATAAATATGAAGTTAGACATTAGAGAAAAAATAACATTAATCAGGTTACACTCTTACAGTTGAGGGCTAACTGTAGTGAAGCACAGGCTAGCTAGCGAACTTCGTGAGAAAACCAACCCTACTGTTATTCCTTACAAACCTACCTTGAAGCGCGTTATCCTATTTATGTAGCAGAATTACAGTCCTCCGAGGGGAATGCAGCAAAATAATGTTGTTTTTTTACACTGTTTGCACTCCACACACGGACATCCCACAACCCTTCGAGCACAACTTCCGCGCGGAGCGAGCTGCCGTACGATAGGCGGAGCCAGGGAAGTCATTGTTTACTACTTCGACCAATGAAATCTCGGGAACGTAGAATGACATATCAACTAGCCAATCATTTGTTCGTTATTTTATCGCGTCAGGGCCAGTCATCCAATCGTTAGGTCGCAAATTGGCGAGAGAGACAAACCGAGGCGTAATGGCGGGACATTGAATGTTGGGCCCAAGACGAGCTAGGCCAATAATAAAAAATACCAAATAGTAGCCCGGGCGTTTATTTCACAAAATCAATTTTGGAGACAGGTGTTTAAAAGAAGCAGGCGGTTATTTGCACAAGGCTTTTATTTATTTTTGCACCAGGCCATTATTTGGTTACAATGGTTACTGTCCAGTATTTTTTTTTCGTACAAAAAACTTTAAATGTAAAAGCTATTGTAAACATACAAACAAAAAAACAAGAGATCAACATGAGGTAGGCTATCAAAAGACAAGAGATCAACAAGGCCTCAACATGGCAGTAGTGCAACAATTGTCAAATAGAATACCAATACTAAAAATAAATAAACGTTTTAAATAAAGCAGCCTACCGGGAAAAATAAAATTATGGTACCAAGTACTCAAGTATAAAACCCACCATCAAAACAGAACAATAATACTGTCACTTGAATAAAATAAAGGCTACAGTACTCCAAGTTTTAAATAAAGCAGCATACAGGAAAAATAAAATTATGGTACCAAGTACTCTATAAAACCATCAAAACAATAATACTGCAGCAAACGCAACCCCAGTAGCATTTTAATCTAAATTATGCAAATTACAGCCCATGGGCGGCTATTTGGACATAGGCGGTTATTAGGAAGAGGCGGTTAATTCACAAAATGGGGTCAGACCCCGGGGGCTATTAGGTCATGGGCGGTTATTTGCCCAAGGGCGTTTATTTGGTAATATACAGTATTTCAAATTAGAGGAAATTGAAGTATTTTTACATTTAATGCATTATTGTATAATTTTTAGTCATTTGTTAACTAATTGACTAGCAATTAACTTAACTTGACTAACAATTAACTAGCAAATACGGTGTTAGCTTTCACTGTTATGCTGATGACACTCAACACTACATGCCCCTAAAGCTGACCAACACGCCAGATTGTAGTCAGCTGGAGGCGTGTCTGAATGAAATTAAACAATGGATATCCGCTAACTTTTTCCAACTCAACGCTAAGAAAACGGAAATGCTGATTATTGGTCCTGCCAGACTCCGACACCTATTTAATAATACCACATCAACATTTGACTACCAAACAATTGCACAAAGCGACTGGGTAAATAACCTGGGTATTATCTATGACCCAACTCTCTCGTTTGAGTCACACATTAAGAGTGTTACTAAAACAGCCTTCTTTCATCGCCGTAATATCGCTAAAATGTGTTCCATTTTGTCCACCAGCGACGCTGAGATCATTATTTATGCGTTCGTTACATCTCGTCTCGATTAGAGATGTCCGATAATGGCTTTTTTGCCGATATCCGATATTCCGATATTGTCCAACTCTTAATTACAGATTCCGATATCAACCGATACCGATACATACAGTCGTGGAACTAACACATTATTATGCCTAATTTTGTTGTGATGCCCCGCTGGATGCATTAAACAATGTAACAAGGTTTTCCAAAATAAATCAACTCAAGTTATGGAAAAAAGTGCCATCATGGCACTGCCATATTTATTATTGAAGTCACAAAGTGCATTATTTTTTTTTTACATGCCTCAAAACAGCAGCTTGGAAGCAGGTTGAGGTGGGCAGGGTTGGGGGGGCGGGGTTGAGGTGGGGGTGGGGGGTTGGGGTAGCTTGGGTGGGTTTATATTATGGCCTCCCGGAAGAGTTAGTGCTGCAAGGGGTTCTGGGTATTTGTTCTGTTGTGTTTATGTTGTGTTACGGTGCGGATGTTCTCCCGAAATGTGTTTGTCATTGTGGCGCATATTTGTAACAGTGTTAAAGTTGTTTATACGGCCACCGTCTGTGTGACCTGTATGGCTGTTGAGCAAGTATGATTTCATTCACTTGTGTGTGGGAAAAGCCGTAGATATAGCCGTAGATAATATCGGCAGTCCGATATTATCGGACATCTCTAGTCTCGATTACTGTAACGTATTATTTTCGGGCCTCCCTATGTCTAGCATTAAAAGATTACGGTTGGTACAAAATGCAGCTGCTAGACTTTTGACAAGAACAAGAAAGTTTGATCATATTACGCCTATACTGGCTCACTTGCACTGGCTTCCTGTACACTTAAGATGCCACTTTAAGGTTTTATCTACTTACGTATAAAATACTAAACGGTCTAGCTCCATCCTATCTTGCTGATTGTATTGTACCATATGTCCCGGCAAAAATCTTGGTTCAAAGAACTCCGGCTTATTAGTGATTCCCAGAGCCCAAAAAAAGTCTGCGGGCTATAGAGCGTTTTCTACTCGGGCTCCAGTACTATGGAATGCCCTCCCGGTAACAGTTAGAGATGCTACCTCAGTACAAGCATTTAAGTCCCATCTTAAAACTAATTTGTATACTCTAGCCTTTAAATAGACCCCCCTTTTAGACCAGTTGATCTGCCGTCTCTTTTCTGCTCCTTTGTGGAGAGGGGGGGCACAGATTAGGTGACCACAGATGATTCGCTAGCTGTTCAAAGTCGGGACCCGGGTTGGACCACTCCTCTGTGCATCAGTTGGGGACGTCTCTGCGCTGCTGACTTGTCTCCACTCAAGATGATCCCCTGCTGGCCCCACCATGGACTGGACTCTCACACTATTGACTAGATCCACTCGACGTCCATTGCACCGGTCGACGGGGGGTGGGGGTGGGGTGGGGGTCCCCGTCCCCACATCTGCGGTCCCCTCCAAGGTTTCTCATAGTAGCCCATTGGGTTGAGTTTTTCCTTGCCCTGCTGTGGGATCTGAGCCGAGGATGTCGTTGTGGCTTGTGCAGCCCTTTGAGACACTCTTGATTTAGGGCTATATAAATAAACTTTGATTGATTGATTGAACTTTAAAAATGGCGATATTTTACAGTACAGTATGCTTTGCTATAGTGGTTGCACTGTAATACTGGAAAGTGCTTTTAATATTTGGTTACTCCAATGTTTAGATAGGGGCCAGCATTAATATAGTGCATTGCTGTTTTGCACAATGCAAACTACAACGTTAATCATGTTTCTCTGCAAAGTGACAACTTTCGGCATATTTCATTAGGTTGTGCAGTGCAAATGCTGTGGTTTCTCTCTGTCTTGCCACCCTGTCTCTCTGCACCTCTACTAAGACCAACTTCACCCTCCCCTGCTGGCTATCTCCTCACCCTCCCTGTGCTGCTGTCAATAATTGATGATCTTTAGTGACTCTCAAAGGGTAACAGGTCCCGGCAGAAAATCATGTATCATGTGTCATTTCCTTTATTTATTCACAAGTCCGTCTTCAAGCGCCTGCTCAAGCGTTTGTCCGAGACTTGACTGCAGAAGCCAGTTGGTAATATTTGTGGTATCATGTGACCGTACCTGATAAGATAGTCAATGCTGCCTGAGTGACAGCAGGAAAGAAAAGAAGGAGGGAAGGGAAGCTTTAAATGAGAGAGAAAGGTAGGGGGTCATGGAGGAGGAGTGATGGAATTATTGAGTGAATTAATCCGGTGCCTTTACCAGTTGTGATTGACTGTACTGCAAACTTGCGTGTACGGTACAATCATGGAGGGAGACAAGAGTGAAGACGCAGCCATCCCCAGAAAGAGAAGTTTGACAAGGTGAGTGAAAACAGCGTTTAAGGTAAGGGAATGAATAATTAACACCACTAATAGTCATCTGTGTGAGCTTTTCTTGCTTTCTTGTTTATAGTGTGGACACTGAGCCAGGGTGAGGCTTTATTTCACATTTATTGATACATAAATGCCTTCTTTTCAAGAGCTGGAATGTGATTGTGTTCAATGCACCTGTTGCTGCAGAGCAGAGTCTGCAAAGAATACAGTGGACATGTTGGACTCTGCTGTCAATGAGAAGAAGCCGGTTCTGTCTGCGAGCATCAGCCAGAAGGTGCTATCATATCTTCCTATAGCTGGACCTCACAAACTGCATTCTAATATTGTTTATTTATGTTCTTTCTCTCCGTCTCGGTCATGTCATGTATCAGGAGACGGAACTGTTTGAGATCATTGAAAAACTCCAGGTAAACTACTGTGATCCATGCGGGAAGTTGGAGGTCACCATTGGTGCATCTTTTCTCCATCAGGGCAGCAGACTTGATGAGCAGCGATGTGAGTTTCCTCTGCCTCTTAAGGTTAGTCCAATTTAAAAAAAAAAAAGTTTCCTCTCAGCATTCAAAGCAACATCGGCCCTCGACATCGTCTGTTTTAGTCCCAGCTTTTAACAGGAGGTGGAGAGCTGCCAATCGTCCTTCCATCAAAGCTGGGGGGCTACTGGATAGACCCTCCTTTGGAGAGATCTGCAGACGTCAGTCCCACCTCCTCCCATCACGGCCTCCACGCAGATGGCTACGAAATCATGGAAAGAGATGGCGAGGCCAAAAGCTACCGCCAGTTCTTCCGCTCACGGGTCAGTCAGCGTCATAATACAGTCCTTTTATGTACTTTTTATGTGTGCCATCTACCTACAAATACATTTGCATGGTAGAATGTCAGACATTCCACTCGTTTAAATTTTTTTTTATTATGGTTTCAGCATGCACAACGACATAATACAGTGGTGCATCAGTTTTGTTAGTAATCCGTTCCAAAACTTTAGTCGAAAACCAATTCATATGAAAACTGAAGCAAGTTTTCCCTTAAGAAATAATGTAGAGCCGTACTTTGCGCTTTAAATATTGTGGCTTCACCACATCGCATATTTTCTATTCAGGCATTATCAATAATAATAAATTAAGCATTTTTAAGCATAAAAATGGCCAAATGAACTAAACATGTACAAAACCCAAAACCAGTGAAGTTGGCACGTTGTGTAAATCGTAAATAACAACAGAATACAATGATTTGCAAATCCTTTTCAACTTATATTCAATTGAATAGACTGCAAAGACAAGATATTTAATGTTCAAACTGAGAAACTAATTTTTTTTTGCAAATAATCATTAACTTTGAATTTAATGGTAGCAACACATTTCAAAAAAGTTGGCACAGGGGCATTTTTTACCACTGTGTTACATGCCCTTTCCTTTAAACAACACTCAGTAAACGTTTTGGAACTGAGGAGACCAATTTTTGAAGCTTTTCAGGTGGAATTCTTTCCCATTCTTGCTTGATGTACAGCTTAAGTTGTTCAACAGTCCGGGGGTCTCCGTTGTGGTATTTTACGTTTCATAATGCGCTTCACAGGTCTGGACTACAGGCAGGCCAGTCTAGTACCCGCACTCTTTTACTATGAAGCCATGCTGTTATAACACGTGGCTTGGCATTGTCTTGCTGAAATAAGCAGGGGCGTCCATGATAACGTTGCTTGGATGGCAACATATGTTGCTCCAAAACCTGTATGTACCTTTCAGCATTAATGGTGCCTTCACAGATGTGTAAGTTACCCATGCCTTGGGCACTAATACACCCCCATACCATCACAGATGCTGGATTTTGAACTCTGTGCCTATAACAATCCGGATGGTTCTTTTCCTCTTTGGTCCGGAGGACACGACGTCCACAGTTTCCAAAAAAAATATTGAATGTTGACTCGTCAGACCACAGAACTCTTTTGCACTTTGCATCAGTCCATCTTTACCCAACGTACCAACTTCAATGGTTTTGGGTTTTGTAGAACACTTTGATGGCGTTCCTGGAAAGCTTTATAATTCCTCCTCTGTATCAAGAACACATAATAATCTTTCAGAGGAATAATTAAAGTATTGGCAATGTCATATGGCATTGTGATATTAAAAAAAATTGTTTATAGTCATTTTAATAAAAAAATAAAATAATGATGTTGTAATCATCATTAAAAAAAAATAATACTCTCATTTATTCTCAGGACATTCAATCATTCGCCACTGGACTGATCAGTTTATCTTAGAAGACACCGCCTTATCAGTTCATGCCCATAGACTTACCGTAGGTTGGTCAGATCTAGTCTGAGTGCTTTGTGCCAAAACCCAAACTATTCATCCTGTACAGGAGGGGTGCATGCCCAGACAGGAATAGTTTCGCTCTATTGTGTAGCAAAACAGCCAGACCGAGAAGATAGACAGTTCGAAAGGGGAATGAGGGAAGCCATCTTCGCCAAGGTCGACATACCATCTATGCCTCAAATACTGTACAATTCTGTCAATTCACACCTTCCTAGGAAGATTGAACACTTTAGCCTCTAACAAATAACAACAGGACTTATGCACTTTTTAGTCCAGGTGCCCTTTGGCCATTGATACAACGAAATGGAATGCTTACAAGGATGATTCCATCCTAACGACGGTTGTTGTGCTGGTAGAGGTCCCTTTTCACTGCATCTTAACGGTGGTCGTTTTTGCCACACAATACTGCATTGCTAACCTTGGGGACTCCATCCTAATGACTGCTGTTGTGTTGGCAGAGGTGTCACTCTGCAAGCACACCAATGCTAACCAGACACACACACTGATGGAGGGAGCTGCCATGCAAGGCGCTACCAGCACCCATCAGGAGCAAGGGTGAAGTGTCTTGCCCAAGGACACAACGGACGTGACTGGGATGGTAGAAGGTGGGGATTGAACCCCAGTAACCAGCAACACTCCGATTGCTGGCACAGCCACTCTACCAACTGATGAGCATTCCTCAACTTTATCAGTATTTATTGCCACCTTTCCCAACTTCTTTGTCACGTGTTGCTGGCATCAAATTCTAAAGTTAATGATTATTTGCAAAAAAAAAAAAGTTTATCAGTTTGAACATCAAATATGTTGTCTTTGTAGCATATTCAACTGAATATGGGTTGAAAATGATTTGCAAATCATTGTATTCCGTTTATATTTACATCTAACCCCAATTTCCCAACTCATATGGAAACGGGGTTTGTAAGTCTGGATGTGAGCATGAGTTGATGCAGCCTGCTCCATGTATGAATAACATGTATGAATATGATGGTGTCATCGATTATACACACTCATTGTCTTCTTACCTTTAATCCTCCTCCTTGCCAGTATCACCATTCATTCACAGCGGCGGATCCTTCTTTAGGGCCTCTGGTTCTGTCCGTGTGTTTGGAGGAGGAGGACAATAGAATGAGAGTCATACTAAGGTGATACTAAATGACGATTACATTTATCAAACAAATACATGTTATTTACATTGTGTTTCTTGTCTCATAGAATGAAAGAATGCTCTCTGCATGGAGTTTTTTCCCTGTCGCTCTTTCCTGGCCTTCCTTCAGCAGTGGAACTGGCAAAGGTATTGTGTTAGTTTGATGTATGACGGTATATCTGGCACTGGCTGAGGGGCTGCCTAGAACAAGTGTCATGTATAACTGAGAACAAAAGAATCTGAACACACAACAGGGACTTACCTTATTTTGGCCCAAGGTGTCCAAAAGATTTATTTAGTGCAGGACTTACACTTGAAGCGACTGCCAAATAATAACCATATTACTTTTAGATGCTGTGTGACAGAGTAACTGTCTCAAAGTTTGAAGTGGTCAGTTACCTCAAGGTATGTCTTACAATGAACGACTTTCTTTTCGATAACCTGTCAGCGCTTATACTTTTTTTTCCTCTCTCATGCTTGAGGCTCCAGTACTAATAAGTACATTCGATGAACACAGAGTGTCTTCCAATTTCAAGTTTGGCGTATTGTACCAGAAGGAAGATCAGGTATGAACTGAATTGTGGTTTTCATCCGCTCATTTCATGACACCATGAGAAATACAATGGCACTTTTAAGGACGAACACTATTTTTCTCCCATAGTAAATAATGGTAACACTACCTCTACTTAAGAGCTTAATTTGCTCTATGACGGAGCTCTTAACTCAAAACACTTGTTTTTCAAATCAGTGTCGCCCATTGAAATGAATTGATAACCAATTGGTCCTTGGCCGCCTCAAATCATCACAATTTTAACATTTAACAGGCCTTTTAAAATTGATAAACGTCTAGATAAGAAATATTGTATGAAAAACAATACAATAGAACAGGGATCCCCAAACTTTTTGACTTGGGGGCTGCACTGGGTTAAAACTATATATATATATATATATATATATATATATATATATATATATATATATATATATATATATATATATATATATATATATATATATATATATATATATATATATATATATATATATATATATATATATATCGCGGGGGGCGCTGGAGCCTATCTCAGCTACAATCGGGCGGAAGGCGGGGTACACCCTGGACAAGTCGCCACCCGATGGAAAAATGAATTTTTAGACAATATGATTTGCCTGAGAGGCTCGGAGACACCGAGAGTAATAAGCAGTAGAAAATGGATTAGAAAGGACAGATTTAAAAAACTAAGAAAATGGATGGATAATTAAAACATTTTTTGGGGGGGACCCCTGCAATAGAATGTATTATAGACATTAAGTCTAAGCCTGGAGAGGGAAGGGGGAGCGGGTCCAGACTGAAGACGGGAGGGGGGTCCAGACTGAGGCCAAGGGAAGAAAAGAAAAACTCATAGCCATAGCACACATAAACATGTGTGTAAGAGGGAAACATCAAAGAACACAAAGGACATTAAAGACATTTATAAACAACTGAAAACATGTTTTATATTTTAGTTTCTTCAAAATAGCCACCCTTTGCTCTGATTACTGCTTTGCACACTCTTGGCATTCTCTCGATAAGCTTCAAGAGGTAGTCACCTGAAATGGTTTTCACTTCACAGGTGTCAGAGTTTTCATGCCTTCAGTGACAATCTACAGTGCAAATAGTCATGAAAATAAAGAAAACACATTGAAATGAGAAGGTGTGTCCAAACTTTGGGCCTGTACTGTATATACAGTCGCGGTCAGAAGTTTACATACACTTGTAAAGAACATAATGTCATGGCTGTCTTGAGTTTCCAATATTTTCAACAACTCTTATTTTTTTGTGATAGAGTGATTGGAGCACATATTTGTTGGTCACAAAAAACATACATGAAGTTTGGTTCTTTTATGAATTTATTATGGGACCTAAAATCAACAGCCCGGAGGTTGGTTCTTGGGCGCAGTTGGGTGTTCCAACAGGACAATGACCCCAAACACACGTCAAAAGTGGTAAAGGAATGGTTAAATCAGGCTAGAATTAAGGTTTTAGAATAGCCTTCCCAAAGTCCTGACTTAAACGTGTGGACAATGCTGAAGAAACAAGTCCATGTCAGAAAATCAACAAATTTAGCTGAAATGCACCAATTTTGTCAAGAGGAGTGATCAAAAATTCAACCAGAAGCTTGCCAGGAGCTTGTGGGTGGCTACAAAAAGCGCCTTATTGCAGTGAAACTTGCCAAGGGACATGTAACCAAATATTAACATTGCTGTATGTATACTTTTGACCCAGCAAATTTGGTCATAATTTCAGTAGACCCATAATAAATTCATAAAAGAACCAAACTTCATGAATGTTTTTTGCGACCAACAAGTATGTGCTCCTATCACTCTATCACAAAAAAATAAGAGTTGTAGAAATTATTGGAAACTCAAGAGCTTGAGAGAGTGCTGCTACTTTATACAAATAAATGAATGCAATGAAGTTAAACTTATTATTTATATTTCAACAATTTATTTTATTAATTTTACCAAAATCAAATTGTCATGACTGGGTCTATGGCGTGGTTTGTTCTCCCAGAAGGCAACGGAAAATTGGCGCGTGCAAGACGTGAATTTAAATACATGTTTAATTTTAACAATAAAAAAGGAATAAACAAAAAGCGCTCACAGCGGAGGTAAAAACTTGACTATGAAAACAAAACTTGCACAAAGGCAGAAACTATGAACAATAAAACAAAAACACAAACTGTGGCATTAATAAACAAAAACTTACTTGGCAAAGAACTGTGAACATGACATGAAGTAGAGGGATGAAAAAGTGCGAGGTCGCCAGGACGAACAACAGAAACAGACAGATTTAAATAGTGACATGATCAGTGAAAACAGGTGCGTGACTCAAAACGTGAAACAGGTGCGTGACAGGACAGGTGAAAACTAATGAGTTGCTATGGAAACAAACAAACAAGGAAGTGCAACCAGGAACTAAAGAGTCCAAAAAACAAACACATGGCCAAAACAAAACATGATAAACAGACATGACACAAATCATATTGCTCCATCCACGTCTTGTTTGACAGCATTTAGGTTGTGCAAATTTAAAAGCGTATTTTATCCTCCCGAAACAAATCAAATAGTATACTGGGTTGTCCAAAAGGTGAAATGCATTTTTCTTTGGACACCCTTGTTTTCCACATTATAACTTTGTCACACACACTGATATCTCTCTCCAGTTAACCGAGGAGGACATACTCGGTAACGACGAGGAAAGTGAAGAGTTTACAGACTTCCTGTCCATTTTAGGCGACACCGTTCAGCTGCAAGGCTTCACTGGGTATGAATGTGATTGCATAAAAGACACAAACAGAGAGTACAGATACGTGACATTTTATTCAAACCCTCAGCTTTAGAGGAGGCCTGGATGTATGTCATGGCCAGACCGGAAGCCAAGCACTGGTCACTTCCTTTCACGGGAAAGAAATCATGTTCCACGTGGCGACCAAGCTACCCTTCACGGATGGAGACCCACAGCAAGTCAGCATACTCACTTCTGCTCTACATAAGAAATACGGAGGGAAAAAAAATACATAAACGCTAACAGTTTTCTCCTCGTCCTCCCACAGTTACAAAGAAAGAGACATATCGGCAATGACATCGTGGCGCTGGTCTACCAGGAGGGTCACACACCTTTCCTAGCTGATGTCATTAAGTCACACTTCCTGCACTGTTTCATTGTGGTACGGAAGGTTCCGAGGGAGATGGAAGACACAGGACAAGCTGCGTATCGGGTAAATCTGACAGGTTTATTAATTGAACAATATTTGTGTTATTATTGTTTTTGTAGTGCAACATACTGGGATTGAATATCATAAGAAAGTATGTCCAGATTTTTTACTTCTACTGTATACAGTATGCATGCTTTAAATATCAGAACAGCATTCTGACACAAGTTAAACAACAACTGTGAAAAGATCTCCTCTGCAAATTCATGAAATGCATTAAAATTATCTTTTTTTAAATTTTATTTTTAAAAAATTAGACAATGGCAAGGACAAACATTATTTGAAAAACATTAGGTTTAAAAAAAAAGTCAAGATTTTATATAGGCATGTTAAAGCTAAAATATTTATCAAATAAAATGTTATAAAAATTTAATTTAATTATTTTTAGCTTATTTTATATTATTTTGTTTTATGTTATTGTCAAAAATAATGTTTTTTTTTTTTAATCAGAGCACAGTGTTTGATACAACTCTTGCATTGATCTCTTTTTTTTTTTTTTTTTACTTTGTTTCGATCACAACAACCAAAAATATGATTTTAACAAAGTAAAAAAAAAAGAAGAAAATAACATGGTGTGTGTCCGAAAAGGAGCAGGAAGACGCAAAGCTTATAATATCCTAGCCCATCACTCAGATATAATAATGTGATTCTTTATCAACAACAGAATACATGATAAACTTATATACCAATGTTCAATGTGTATATATTACAGTATACATTTTATTATAGTCAATCAATCAATCAATCAAGTTTATTTATATAGGCGTTAATCACAAATGCCTCAAAGGGCTGCACAAACCACAAAGACATGCTCGGCTCTAATCCCTCATCTGGGCAAGAAATAACTCAATGGCAACAATGAGAAACCTTGGAAGGGACCCCATAAGGAGGCTAGTAGGGGGAGTGGTCCAACTTCATAAAGTGAGAGTCCAGTCCATATATAGTATATAACTACAGAATGCATAATTACATCCATGGATGCTCAAATAAAACAAGTCTACTCAAAGTTGAAAAGTTAAACTCTAGTGTAAGCATTTTACAGTTAAATTAATTGTTAAATTTATTGAAAAAAAAAAATTTACTTGAGTTTTTTTACTTTCATTCTTATTTTTATGTTTATATTTGTGCTGTCAAACAATAAAAAAAAATTTGAATCAGATTATTCACATTTTTGCATGTAGATTAATCGGGGTTATAATCGCAGCAAAATACTTGCATCCCTAATTTAAACATATTCAAAAAAAGAGCGCAATATTTTACCGCAAATACAATTTCATATTCAGAATGTAATTCGATGATTTTTTAAAGATGTTTTACTAAAATGCACATGATTTATTTGTTCAAAACTTGGTAGCAGTTTTTTCCAAAGTCCAGTCAGGGTTTATGTTAATTTTCCAGCGAGCACACTAGTCGCACTCATTTACATATGCATTGACCTGATTGATGACCGTAAAGCAGGGGTGTCCAACTCATTTTAGATTAGGGGCCACATGGAGAAAAATCTACCGTACTCCCAAGTGGGCCGGACTGGTAAAATCACGGCACGATAACTTAAAAATAAAGACAACTTCAGATTGTTTTAGAACAAGCACATTCTGAAAATGTACAAATCATAATGTTGTTGGGGTTTTTTTTACACTTACATATTGCAGTTAATACTATTGTATCTTTATTTGTCGTTATTTTTACTTTCTGAATAAAGTATGTGATAATGTTGATCAGTCAACTCATTGGTGTTAATTTTCAATCTATCAAGATAAAAAAAATAATATCAAAATTAGAGATGTCCGATAATATCGGCCTGCCGATATTATCGGCCGATATATGCGTTAAAATGTAATATCGGAAATTATCGGTATCGGTTTTTTTATTATCGGTATCGTTTTTTTATTTATTTTTTTTATTTTTTTATTTTATTAAATCAACATAAAAAACACAAGATACACTTACAATTAGTGCACCAACCCAAAAAACCTCCCTCCCCCATTTACACTCATTCACACAAAAGGGTTGTTTCTTTCTGTTATTAATATTCTGGTTCCTACATTATATATCAATATATATCAATACAGTCTGCAAGGGATACAGTCCGTAAGCACACATGATTGTGCGTGCTGCTTCTCCACTAATAGTACTAACCTTTAACAGTAAATTTTACTCATTTTCATTCATTACTAGTTTCTATGTAACTGTTTTTATATTGTTGTACTTTCTTTTTTATTGAAGAAAATGTTTTTAATTTATTTATCTTATTTTACTAATTTTTTAAAAAAGTACCTTATCTTCACCATACCTGGTTGTCCAAATTAGGCATAATAATGTGTTAATTCCACGACTGCATATATCGGTTGATATCGGTATCGGTTGATATCGGTATCGGTAATTAAAGAGTTGGACAATATCGGAATATCGGATATCGGCAAAAAGCCATTACCGGACATCCCTAATCAAAATCAAATTACAGTATGTTATGTAGTTTGATCATTTCCCTCGACTGGTGCACTAACATCATGTGTTTTTTTTGTTTTTTTTTTACATACGTAGCATCATCTACAAAGATACAAAGAATTGCTATTGCGACATCTAGTGGACACATTTAGAACAGCAGTTTCTTTCATTCAAAGACTTTGGCTCATTTTTATATTTAGCAAACTCATCCCGCGGGCCGGATAAAACCTGTTCGCGGGCCGTACGTTTGACACCACTGCCGTAAAGCAAATTGCTCCACTTTCAGGAAACCATCCACGGTTAAGGTAAAGTAGCTTGTGTGGTCAAAATAAAGTGTGCGATTAATCAGCGTTTATACATAATTGATTAATGCGATAATGTTTGGTAATCAATCGCATTAGTTAAAACGTGAACTTTGACAGCCCAAGTTTATATGCTACAGTGTCGATGAAAACTGAATATAACTATATTTGCAAAGGCAGAGTTTGGGTAAAGCTTTTGAATTGGATCTTATTAAAGATAAACCAAGTTCAATTGTAGGCATGTTAAATTAAAATAGTTATTACATTTCATGGAGTACAAAAAAACATCAGAATTGGATCAAATTGTTTTTTTTTTTGTAGGAAGATAAAATTAAACATTATTATCATAGTCAACTCAAGGCATACTTTTTGATACAGATTTTTGTGTCCAGTGGATTTATTTATTGACAATAATTCCTCCTTTTGACAGATATGTATCACAGCCAGAGAGGATGTTCCTCCATTTGGTCCTGTCCTTCCAGATCCTCCAATCTTCACTGATGTATAGAAGCAGTCACATTTATTGATTGATTTTAGAGTTCTGCAACCTGTGCAATAATCATCATTATCCAGCTATACATCAACTGTCTTGTCCTCAGCGCTCCCTGCTGAGAGAATTCCTCCTGACTAAGCTCATCAATGCGGAGATTTCCTGCTATAAAGCAGAGCAATTCAGCAGACTGGAGGTAAAAGGATGTTATGTCTTGTTCACAATGTCCATTTTGCTTTAAACTCTGGTTTTCACCCATGCTGCTTCTTTTTTTCTCTCACTAAGCTGCGCACTCGTTCATCACTTCTGGAGAGTCTGCAGGCGGAGCTATCTACTCGCTCCCAGTGCATGGTGGGAGATCCATCACCCTCTTCCAGCGCTGAGAGTGTCAGAGGGGGATCCGAAGGGAGTGGGGGTTTTATTGAGAACTTTAAGGTGAACCATTGGACTTCCCAGCTTCCATAATTGGCATTTTCCCCATTACATCATGGCTATTTTGAACACATTAGGGACATCACTTTTAATTAAACATGTCTGACAATTAAACAATTAAACAATTAAACATGTCTGAAAAGGAGCAGGAAGAAGCAGATCTTATTAAATCCTGCCCTCTATCCATATCTCAACAATTACTGATTTTTTTTAAATAAAGGAAAACAAAGAAATATATGCCCTCATTTTCTTTTCTTTTTTTTTAAGTTTAATTGCATTCTAAAACCAAATCAACATAGGTTAAAAAATAATACATATTTTTATTTGTTTTAAATGTTATGAAATTTTTGGAAACATTTTTTTTATTCAAATTTTTTATTTTTTGACATTTTTTGACAATTTTTTTGTACATTTCTTTGTTACATTTTGAAAAAAAAAAAAACTTTTTTTTCAACATAGGTTAAAAAATAATAAAAATGTTTATTTGTTTTTATTTTTAGAATTGTTTTTATTTTTTATTCAAGTATTTTTTGAGGACATTTTTTAACATTTTTTTGACATGTTTTCCTTTTTTTTACATTTAAAAAAAATTTTCTTTTTTTTTTTTTTTTAAATTTTTTAATTACTTTATTTTCCTATGACACTATACTGAGTATTTGATTTATTTTGTACAGTTTTCCATTTTGTATATTGTTTGTCCACTTTCATTTTTGATTTTTTTTTTAATTTCTTTTTTACATATTGAAAAAAAAAATCCCTTTTTTTTCAACATACCGTAGGTTAAAAAAATCACTTTTTTTCCAACATAGGTTAAAAAATAATAAAAAAAATTTAATTTTGTAAACTTTTTAGAATTGTTTTTATTTGTTATTCAAATATTTTTTAGGGACATTTTTTGAAATTTTTTTGGACATTTTTTCCTTTTTTTTTTTACATTTAAATTTGTTTTACTTATTTATTTATTTTTTTTACATATATTTTTTTTATTACTTTATTTTCCTATGACACTGTGCTGAGTCTTTGATCTATTTTGTACAATTTTCCATTGTGTCTATTATTTATGCACTTTCATTTTTGAAATTCTTGATTTATTATATCAATTGATTGACCACAGCTATGACTATTTAAGTGCATCACTTCCTGTTAAAAAATCGCACACTGACGAAGACCTTGTCGAAACTGGTCTGTGTGTTGGTAGCGCCTGTGCAATTTATATTAAAATTATAAGAAGGACACAAGTGTTGCTGGCCTTACTTTTTCTTTAAAAAATAATAACTAAAATTAAATAATAGAGAGAAAATTAAATAAATACCGTAAATACAGGAGTAAAACTAAACATATAAATATTGTATAAGGTGTAGTATATGAATTACGCAATAATAATTTCTTTATATGTATTGCTAGAGAGCCATCAGAGTGAGGAGCCACTCATTCGAGACGCTCAGCGTGCCCAGGAGGATTAGTGGTCTCTCACCACAGAAACCAAAGGTACAACTTTAAGACATAATTGAAACATTTTATTCTAACTTTGGCACTCATGTTTTTTTTTTCTAACACATTTTACAGGCCGAGAAGGATGCAGACAGGTGAGACCTAAAACAACAAGTCGACATATTGGACTTTGCATTGAGCTCAAACAACTTCTGTTACAAATACTATGTTCACAGCGAGAAAATACCAGACGGCACGGGGCAGGTGGAAGTCCGGGATCAAGCAAGCCCTCAAGAGGAGACGTAGACAAGTTTGCTGAATTAATAGTACACTCATAGGCTATACAGTATGTTTACCTTATCACTCATGTAAATAAGAGTGAAGCTGCTATTGGTGTGATTATTGCACTTTAATGGCAGTGATTTTTGTGACTTGAGAATATATAAATTATATTTCAGTAAAATGTATACCAAATAAAAGACTTATGAATTAAAAAAAAAAAAAAAGAGTACCTCATTGCAAATGTGTGCATTGTTGGAAAAATATGTGAAATAAGTGAAATAGGAAACTGCAGACTAATTTCTTGGAAATGTTGTAGGTATAAAATTGTTTTGAAATCCACAGATAATTCTGATTGTTAATATTGCCCCCACGACCCAACCTCAGTATGTATACATACAGTCGTGGTCAAAAGTTTACATACACTTGTAAAGAACATAATGTCATGGCTGTCTTGAGTTTCCAATAATTTCTACAACTCTTATTTATTTGTGATAGAGTGATTGGAGCACATACTTGTTTGTCACAAAAAACATTCATGTAGTTTGGTTCTATTATGAATTTATTATGGGTCTACTGAAAATGTGACCAAATCTGCTGGGTCAAAAGTATACATACAGCAATATTAATATTTGGATACATGTCCCTTGGCAAGTTTCACTGCAATAAGGCACTTTTGGTAGCCATCCACAAGCTTCTGGCAAGCTTCTGGATGAATTTTTGGCCACTCCTCTTGACATTGGTGCAGTTCAGCTAAATTTGTTGGTTTTCTGACATGGACTTGTTTCTTCAGCATTCTCCACATGTTCACAATGGGGTTTTTAAGTCAGGACTTTGGGAAGGCCATTCTAAAACCTTAATTCTAGCTTGATTTAGCCATTCCTTGGCCACTTTTGACGTGTGTTTGGGGTCATTGTCCTGTTGGAACACCCAACTGCGCCCAAGACCCAACCTCCGGGCTGATGATTTTAGGTTGTCCTGAAGAATTTTTCATTGTCCCATTTACTCTCTGTAAAGCACCAGTTCCATTGGCAGCAAAACAGGCCCAGAGCACAATACTGCCACTACCATGCTTGGTGTTCCTGGGATTAAAGGCCTCACCTTTCCTCCTCCAAACATATTGCTGGTTATTGCTAAATTTTTGCTTCACCTGACCACAGAACTTTCATCCAGAAGGTCTTATCTTTGTCCATGTGATGTCTTTGGGTTACAACCGAAAGGACAAGATCACGGGTACAGGCGAAGGAAATAAGTTTCCTCATCAGGTGGCGGAGCTCTCCCTTAGAGATAGGGTGAGGAGCTCTGTCATTCAGGAGGAGTACAGAGTAAAGCCGCTGCTCCTCCACATCGAGAGGAGCCAGATGAGGTGGTTCGGGCATCGAATCAGGATGCCCACAGGTAACAATAATTATTACACTGTAACAATAATTTGTATCAACAATGTAGGAATAATGAATACACCAACAATGGTAATAGACAAAATTCCAACAATAGCAATAGACAACATAGCAATAATGGTAATAGACAACATAGCAATAATGGTAAGGAAACATTGAGCACATGTTAACACTTTGAGACAGAGTACAACAGCAGGTCAAATTAAAGACCCTCATCTCTATATTTGAACCAGATTCCATGTTTGCATAATACTTTAAATCGATTAATAGTTTGGTATTGCTTGTGTTGTAAATCCAGTCTTGAATGGGATTGTGCTGATTTTTCCCCTCTGGGATTAATAAAGTACTTCTGATTCTGATTTATAAAGAGTACATTTGTTTATTCCCAGTACCCAATATTGTTATTTTTTTCAGTGCTCTTTTTGAATGTGTATCACTTTTGTAACGTTTTCAATGCTATTGTAAAGAATATCATGACAATTGCAGCACTGGGCTTGTTTATGGTATTCTGCATGCATTTACACGTTTAATCCTGTAGGTGTCGGTAAATAACTTTATACTGAGTTACCACGCTTATATAACAGTAGAAGAAAAGTTTCGCTAATTAGTTTTGACGCGAGCACCTTCGACATTATCAATAGACTATAAACCTTGCACTTGTTCGGAATATCATTTAATTTATCGTGTTTTGACACCGTTTTGTTGCGGTAACATTGATTAAAAACGCTTCTTTACACGCCGTCCGTAGCAATACGTGTTTACGCATTGAACTTTGACACACTGGGCAGGTTGCGGTTACTAAGTTTGATTTGTTTGAAGTGAAAAGATGTCGTCCAAACGGGTGGTGGAGTTGTTCTACGACGTGGTGTCTCCATACTCCTGGCTCGCCTTTGAGGTTTGTATTAGCATTTTTTCGACATATTGTGACAATAAAAACGGAGAGTAAAATCAATTGGTGTTCAGGTCATGTGTCGCTACAGAACAGTGTGGAATATTGACCTCAAACTGCGACCTGCGTTCCTGGGTGGAGTCATGCAAGCTTCTGGTAACTTTCATAATTTATGCCAACTATGTCTCATATACATTTATGTAAATCCCATGTCTCTCTTCATAATAGGCAACAAACCGCCTGGTCTGGTTCCGAACAAGTTTGCTTTCATGAACAACGACCTGAGGCGATTGGCGAAGTATTTTAATGTCCCTTTGCAAACTCCTGCAGACCCCTTCGAAGCCATGTTTAATAAAGGTAACACTACGTAGCATGCAAGGCAGCATGCGTGAGTTGATTAACTTGGACCCCAACTTTAAACAAGTTGAAAAACTTATTCGGGTGTTTCCATTTAGTGGTCAATTGTACGGAATATGTACTGTACTGTGCAATCTACTAATAAAAGTTTCAATCAACCAATCAATCAAAGCAAGCATGTGGAGGCAGTTTGCAAGGTGCAGCCTAGCCTTTGCATGCAAAAGTTACACAAGTATCTTAAAAGGAGGCTTTGGTGTCGACAAAACATCCTATAATCTCGCAAATAATCGTATGAAGGGGATTCATTTAATTAATTGAATTACCCGAGAGGGACAAGCGGTAGAAATTGGATGGATGGATGAACTATATTTACGTTTATTATTAATTAATTAACTTTTATGGACAGAATTTCTAGGTGCAGTCAGGGCGTTGAGGGGATCCGGTTTGGTGGCTGCAGGATTAGGTCTCTGCTTTTTTTTCATCTGGCCAGGATCTTCAGCTCTCACTGGATCGGTTCGCAGCTGAGTGTGAAGCGACTGGGATGGGAATCAGCACCTCTGAGTCAGTCTATGGTTCTCGCCCGGAAAAGGGTGGAGTGCCATCTCCAGGTTGGGGAGGAGACCCTGCCCCAAGTGGAGGAGTTCAAGTACCTCGGAGTCTTGTTCACGAGTGAGGAAAGAGTGGATAGTGAGATCGACACGAGGATCGGTGCGGCGTCTTCAGTAATGCGGACGCTGTATCGATCCGTTGTGGTGAAGAAGGAGCTGAGCCGGAAGGCAAAGCTCTCAATTTACCGGTCGATCTACGTTCCCATCCTCACCTATGGTCATGAGCTTTGGGTTATGACCGAAAGGACAAGATCACGGGTACAAGCGGCCGAAATGAGTTTCCTCCGCCGGGTGGCGGAGCTCTCCCTTAGAGATAGGGTGAGAAGCTCTGTCATCCGGGAGGGGCTCAAAGTAAAGCCGCTGCTCCTCCACATCGAGAGGAGCCATATGAGGTGGTTCGGGCATCTGGTCAGGATGCCACCAGAGGAAGGTGTTTCGGGCGCGTCCGACCGGTAGGAGGCCACGTGAAAGAGCCTGGACACGTTGGGAAGACTATGTCTCCCGGCTGGCCTGGGAAAACCTCGGGATCCCCCGGGAGGTGCTGGACGAAGTGGCTGTGGAGAGGGAAGCCTGGGCTTCCCTGCTTAGGTTGCTGCCCCCGTGACCCGACCTTGGATAAGCAGAAGAAGATGGATGAATGGATAATTAGGCGAATTACAGATTTATATACGTTTTCAAGCAATTATATGCGGAAAATGCATATATTTTTATCAGATATTTATTTATTTGAGCTATTTTTTGTTTCCTTTATAATCAAAATATCAGATCCAATCCACTTTAATTATATAGCACATTTAAAGAAAACAGAAGTTCGAGTTTCACAAAGTGCTGCACAGAAGTTGAGACAAACATATTAAGAGAGTCAGTAACATAAAACATTTAACTGTAAGAGAATAAATACATACAATACATCAGAGAAAATAAAATGGACTAAAATCGCACAACTCTCATGCTGGTTTAAAAGCCAAAGATTAAAATATGTTTTAAGACGTGATTTAAAACTCATTAAAGAGGGAGCCGTCTGAATAGAAAGAGGGATATTGTTCCAAAGTTTTGGAGCCACAGCATAGAGTATTTTGACATCTCCTTTTTTAAGTAAAAGCAGTATCAAGAAATAGTCTTCAATATAGACTTTCAGTATATTATTTTTTCCAACACAAGTGAATTAAGATATTTCAATGTCATATTTTAATTCTTTTGACAATAAGTAAACGTAAATCACATCATGTACTGGGATAATTGCAAATATTGTATATAAAGTGTAGTTAATGTATGTATTTAATTTGAAGTTAATATGATTGGTATAATTCTTCAAAAACAAAATCTCATTAAATTATTTGACGGCATTTTGTTGTCTCAAAATGAAAACGGTTTCATTAGATAGGGTTAATTTAAAACATTTTTTTTAACATATATACAAGTTAAGAAATTGTACAAAAGAAGATATATATTATTCTGCATTATTTCATTAAAATGTTTTTGTTGTTTCCCCTGGCATGCATATTAAGGTACTATCTACAGTACTGTACGAAGGAAGGAATCTTGTAATTATATTACGTTAATGCACGTTACGTGATAGATTGATTGCTGTTTATTTACAGGTTCTTTGACTGCAATGCGCTTTGTGCAAGCAGTGCAGGCAAAAGAGACTGGTGGAGACCAACAAGTGGAGAAGGTGTCAAGAGAGCTCTGGAAAAGAATCTGGAGTGAAGATAAAGACATCACTGAGCCTGCATCACTGGCTGAGGTAGCAGCTCATCCACATTTTATGTTGATAACCATAAAATATTATAAATGACAAAATACTATAAATTACATAACTTGCTACCAGGCGGCACAGAGAGCCGGCTTAAGCAGCAGCCAAATTGAGGAGGTGCAAAAGCTGTGCACCACCCAGGACATCAAAGACAAGCTGAAGAGCGCCACGCAGGCCGCGATGAGTTATGGGGTCAGTTGTCCTCATCTATCTTCTTTTTACACATTCAGCAAGAGACTGCCTAAACCTGATGGTAACATCAACATGTTCCTCCCATCCGTGCTCTCCTCAGTCGTTTGGCTTCCCCATGCTGGTGTGTCACATCGACGGGAAAACTGAAATGTTTTTTGGATCTGACAGATTTGAGCTGATGGCTCACTGCCTTGGTAAGACACTTTTTATTCATAAATGTACATTATCTCTGTATCTTCTCAATGGACAGTACTAGAAAGTAAACTTTGATGTAGTAGTATGTAGTAGTACATTGGGTCTGGGTTAGTTTTTGCCTCATCCGTTACTTAAAGAGTGAGTGAAGAACACGTGAAGAATGCACCACCGACCTAATACGACCTGCAAAGTCAGAAAGAAAAAGCGATGATACAGTATTATCTGCTCACAGATGCTACCTTGTGGTTGTTTGAGCACACTGCAGCTTGTCCTTAATAGTCCCACTCCTTAATGCTTCAGTCACATGCAGGATTCTCACAGGAATGGAAAAAATAAAACAACCTTACCTACTGTAAAAAAAAGAAACATTTAATAATATAATTAATACAGTAACGTACCTATAATGAAACAAATACTTCACAATGAAAACACATGAAAAATGGAAACAATACATAATGATTAGGTTTTTCATTGTCAATAAGGAACTTTATTCCCACTAATTATTATTCATAAATCTACCTTTTTCTTGTCATTACTAGCTGTACAATGGTTAATTTACTGGTCTTAATACATTATCAATAGTCTTTATCTCACGTATAAACAATTTAGGCACAAACATACATGAAGGTACACAAACGGGCACATACTGTACATATACAGTAAAAGTACTAAGTCACTGTAACACTAGCAAATAAGTAAATAAATACCCAAGTAATAATTATAATGTGATTGTTAGAAACCCTAATTTCCCGTATGCATTTAAAATCATATCTTTGGATTTTTTTTAAACTGTACTATGGTTGGACATTTTTTTAAACCCCAAAATCCCAACTGTTCCATAGTTTAAAGCGGTCCCTTTATGCGAAACCAACTTTTCTTACCTGTTGGTACCTGTTCTGTGTATTTGGGATCTGCATAAGTCCCGAAAAGTTGAAATCAAACTACAGAGGCATGGTGGGAATATTTATAAAACAATCTTGCCTTTCCAAACTTGCTCCAAACGAGCCATTTGGAATTTGAGACTTTAGTGACATATTTTGCTTTAGTTACGGCAGCAGATCTCTCCGGAAATGGCAGAGGTTTACCCAAAAAGCTTTGCACGATTCTGCCAATTTTAATCCATTGTAGTCCAAATTTGTATTTAATAAGTTCCTTATTTTCCTTTATCCTCTTGTTGTGGGGCAGACTGTCTTGAAGACTTGAAGAAGAAGAAGTCTGTAAAACAAAATCTATGCAAAATGTTGACCAACTCGCTACCATTACATATTATGTAGACCACAAGGAATTGTTTTAAACATAGGATAAGAACAAATCATAATATTACACATGCACAAAATACTTAGAGTAGTCAGTGTATAGCAATGTAGATTTACCATCTACTGTAAATAAGTCAACACACATCCATCATTGTCAAATTACTGAATAGCAATTCAATGGTGTCTTGCGACAGACATCATGGTCTGGGGCTGCACGAGTGCTAACACCACTGTGGAGCTGTGGTTCATTGAGCGGAAACATGAATCCCAACATACAGTTGTGGAGCAGAGCATCATCCCCTCCCTTGGGAAACTGTTTTTTCCATATAAGGAGCCCAAACACACTTACAAAATGACAAGTGCCTTGCTGAAGAAGGTGAAAGCCATGGACCTAGTATTTTTCCTTCAGGCCCGAACCCAATTTAGCACCTGTGGGCAATTCTCAAGCAGAGGAAAGGAAGGAGGAGAAGCACAAGATTGTTTTGGAGTGGGTATATTTATTCAAAGTCTCACCAATGATGAGTTGTGTTATTGATGAGGCAGGTGAAGAAGATGAAGTCCATCACAAAGTTGGTCAATTTGAGTAGATTATCCACCTGTTGTTTTTAGCATGGTTCACCCTGCAAAATACTGCAGTGTAATGCAGATAATGTTGTATTTTCTGGACTCTTAAGCCGCTACTTTTTTCCCCAAGTTTTGAACCGTGCGGCTTAGAAAACGGTGCGGCTAATTTTTCGAGCTTGTGTCGTTTGCACTAGCAAATATGCTAACACGTTTACAGGTGTCTGTGTTAGTATTATTAGCTTACAATGGCATTCTTTTTGTATTGTTTACGTCTCGTAAATTCACCAAAATGTCACCGTGGAGTCATTGAGTCTGTTTAGCTGATTGGGGGGGAGGGTCCATGACGATAACTTCTGTTTTGGTTGATCAGCCGTTTTAGTGCCATGTAACAGGCCCAGTTTTTGGAATCAATTAAGATATGTAAATAAACATACTGTATATCTGCGGATTATAGTCTGGTGCGGCTAATATAAGTAAAAACATTTATTTTCTTTACCTCTTAAATACCGGTGCGTTCTATAGTCCGTAAAATACGGTATATAAATACAACTTGATTTAACACTTAATAGGTCAAAAACATGTAAAATATGCTTTAAAAAAGTTTGAAAATGTCTTCTTTTTTAAAAAATTCTTCAACATTGTGAAGCCACGATATTTGAAGCTCAATGTAGCGAGGGACTGTATATCCATTTACTTTCTATAGTATTGTCCCTTTAGAAGTATACAGTAATACAATTATTTCTGAAACATAATGGCTGTACTCACTTTTGTGCAATGTCAGCCGATTTGTCTGAAGTTGTCGCTAATTGGCTGTGTTTTTATTTAGGTGAGAAATGGCTCGGACCTCAGCCTCAAACGTCATCTGCCAAACTGTGAGACGAATGAACAATAATGTGGTTATAACACACTTTACTACGCACTTTCAATCACAATAGCCATGGTTGTAATAACTGCTTTTAATCCACTGTATGAAATAGTACGCATATTGCTGTTGAATAAATGGCTCATGACGAGGCAAAGGTCACTTATTGTGTTTGTAGAGTGCAAAGACGAGGCTTATCACCGATTGAATCCTCCCGAGACGGCAGAGCTTGTCGTACTGGTTCCAGCGGCCTGACGTACATTTCACAAAAGGCTGCGAGGACTCAAAACGATGAGCTGGAAGGACCAGTTTTTTGACAACGCGCAGAAAGCCTGGGCTAATGACGTGGCAGGAGGCGGTACAGAAAACACAAAGAAGAGGCGGGGCAAGACGGTTGATTACCTTTTAACGTGTTCATTCGGGAGGGAGGGAGGGAGGGAGGTGAAGAAGGAAGGAGTGATCGGGGAGTAAGTTGCTGGAAAGTAGGGTGGAGTTAAGAAAAACACAGACGCTGGAACAGACAAACAAGTCAGGCTGTCAGTGTGAGGAAAAACAACACAATGAACACCTGAAGCAGAAATTAACCCTCAGCTATGTGACTGACTACATGAAGACTGCACCACCAAGACTATTCTGGAGGATTTAGAACACAGCTGTGAACAAAAGGTAAGACAATATGTCACTCTCCTCTCTCTTCCACGTCTATTTCTAAGTCTGTCATCACTGATGTGAACAACGGCGTCGTTATGGTAAAAACTTCTTTTAATGGACGGTGTCTTGTTTTACATCAGCGTTTATTGTTAACTTACTTCTGTTGTGCCTCATGGGCGTGTAGCTTTGCACCGGCATGAAAGAGTGAAAAATGCTGATGGACAGGTTTGCAGATGCTGGAAGAGCTGACGTCGTCAGTGAGATCGCCGTGGAAGTCCATCGAAGGGACAATTCCATTAATACTACTGTAGTCAGAAACATACTATAAAGACACATTAGGTACAATGTTGCGATCTAAGGCTTTGTGCAAAAAGTCTGCTTCTACACTAGTGATATCCCAATCCGATATTGATATCAGATATCAATCCGACATTGAGGACAAAAAAGCTTACATATCGGCTTGCGTCTATAATCACCGATACAAGCACTCCCACGGCATGTTTACTTGTCCAATCAGCACACAAGTTTGGTCTTTACTTGTCTTCTATCAAGTAATTTACAAACGGTAAACATAGCAGGCTATAGGAGCTAGCAGCTACACCGTAGCTAAGCACAAAATAGCACACAAGCTAGACATACAGTACATAATAAATGTCCTTAATTCATCAATATTGCAGTCTAAAACAGCACATTTGTCAATATAAAAAAGTATAAAATAATTATAGTTGCATATTACGTACACATAAAATAAAGTCTCCAAAGCAGAAATGCATGAAAAAGTATTGGGTAACAAACGTGTCCGCGTCATTCAACCTACTTTGTCATGAACTTAACTTAAGGTGTCACCAAAAAAATACCACTTAATTAAAGACAGCATACAATAAATCCATTCATCCAGCATTTTACATAGGTAAGTGTTTGTTTTTCATATCTACCTTATCTGGCGTTCCGCAATACAAATGATAAAAATATGTAGGATTTGTGCAGATATCCTATCTGATCAATATCGTTTTAGGCCAATACTCAAGGCTCCAATATCGGTGTTGTATCGGGACACCCCTACTTCACACAGATCGGGAGTGTCCAAACTATTTCCACGATAAGTAACACAATCAAAAACTGATGTTGTAGTTGACAAAGCAAATACCTGTAGTTATTAGTGTAATATGCAACCGTATGTTATTTTTCATTATTATTCACAATATACCGAAGGCCAATAAAATTAATATAACCAATGAAACAAGATGAGGGCTGGTAATAATCCATGGGCCGCACTTTGGACACTTTGACATGGTTACCACAGATCATTTGTTTCCAAAATGTGGCTGCATCCGTACTTCATCAGTATCTCAATATTTACTGAATGCTAAAGAACAATACACAACTTATTCCTTGTCTACCACAGTTGTCATGTCTACTAAACACAATTGTCCCTGGCTCACTGATCTAGTGTTAAGGGTTTCCACGTCTTGGAACACCTGGACATTTTTCCAGCAATGGAAAATTAAGAAAAAAGGTCCAATTATTTTTGCCTTGTTTTGATTGTATTTAATTTTTTTAATCATTTATTTGTGTACTTTGGAGGTGTTTTGGATTTATTCATGTTAGAGGAACACAGGTGCCAGATTTATTAAGTTAACCGAGATGACACCAAGTAGATAGTTTTTCAGTAATTCATTGAAAATATATATTTTTTTAAATAGTGGAAGTCAAGGAGAGAAAGCGGAGTTGGGACTTTGTAACTCCAGTCTGGCATGCTATTGAAGATAAATCTGTTGGTGCATTTGCATTATTCTGTGATACATTTGTCACAAGTAAATAATAGCTCAAATGTCTGCTTAATAAATATTGAAAAAATGTAGTAAAAACCCTGTTGTAGTATGAAAATTTATTTTTTGCAGAAGAATAAAAAGCAGTTAAGCAGCAGACAGGGACCATTGAGACTAATTACTGATATTACAAAGGACTAAGAACTATTGCAGTAAAGATGTGTGTACATGTACAGTATATGTGTGTATAGGTGAAACAAAAAAATATATAATTTAGTGCAAAAGTATATTCATGTCAGCAATTCAACTTCAAATGTGAAACTAAGTCAACTCATTAGCTGCAAAGTGAGATGTCAAGCCTTTTATTTGTTATAATTTTGATCATGGTTCACAGTTTCTGAAAATTCCCAATTTTCAGAAATTTTCAATTTGAGGTTTTCATAAACTGTAAGCCAGACATCAAAATATCAAAAGGCTTGAAATATATCGAGTTGCATGTTATGAGCCTGTCATATATTAGTTTTACTTTGTAAATCTAATTGCTAAAATAAACAAACCTTTGCGTGATATAATATTGTTTTGAGTTTCATTCGTATACTTGACATGTCCTAATGATTCATTTATTAGTATGTATTGTTTATTATTGTGGATTAGAACCACCTCTGTGTAAAGCAGGGGGCTAATAATAAAACATTTCGAAATGAAAACCACTCAAATTAGCATTACTTTATTATTGTACTTTTGATATAACTGCTGTAGACTGTGTAACAAATGTGCGTACATGTTATGTCGTTTGACTCCACCTTAAAATGTTCCGTGTTTGTTTAATGTGTTTGTCTTTCAACAACGTCCTTTATTTTTTTTCAGGATGTCGTCCATATCAAATGCAGACTTCCGCTGCACCCAAGGGGACACGTTCTGTGGTGAGCTAGGGATTGTTCCTTACAAGTGTACTTATTTCTATATTGTGTTCTAGCTGATCATCTTTACTGTATTCTTGTTCAGAGGTCCGCGTGTATCAGCAAGAAGTGATCGTCGTGCCCATACTGCTGCTGGCCTGCTTTGTGGTCATGCTGGTCTTCATCCTCCTGTTGCGCTTCTGTCCAGAGAAGGTGGACCGCATCCGCATCGGCTCCTTAAAGTCGTCCTCCCGGAGAGTGCTGCATGGCATTGATGGTAAGACCGATGCTGATCTTTCTAAGAAAGTAGTACTATTTAAAATGCAGGCCTAAAAAAACATCTGTATGATGCAAAGGCTGGTTGGAGACTGCTCAATGCAGGCCTGGGCAATTATTTTGACTCGGGGGGGGGGGGCCAAATTTAGAGAGAAAAAAATGTCTGTGTGTCTAAACTGTGAAAATCTGCTGTACAGTATGTGCGCTTGGGTCCTGCTTGGTGACTCATCTGAGTTGCTGTGACTTGGATTTCCATAGTAACTAATTAGATTTTCCATAGTAACTAATTAGATAACCATAGTAACTAGTACATCATTTAAAAGCGCAGATTCTAACCATTGAAATACTTTGTATAGTTCAAGACTTACGGTCATTTGAAAACATCACTGCACATCAAAATGGCAGCTAGTTTCCATCTTAAAGATCTAAAAAGATTATTTGGGAATGTCCGGCGGGCCAAATTGAAAAGATTATCTGGCCGCGTGCGGCCCCTGAGCCTTAATTTGCCCAGGTCTGGCTTAATGTGTCTAATGCAAAATATTTGCATAATCGTTATGTATATCCTCCTGAGAACCAGTGTCTTTTTGAAGTGGACGTTTAGTTTTGGTCTACAGTAGGGGTGTCAAACACATTTTAGCCAAGGGGCCACATGAAGGAAAATCTATTCCCAAGTGGGCCGGACTGGTAAAATGATAACTTCAATGTAAAGACTTCATATTGTTTTATTTGTTTAAAAATAGACCAAGCACATTCGGAAAATGTACAAATCCTGTTTTGTTTTTTTAACATTTACATGTTGCGGTTAATAGTATTGTATCTTAATTTGTCGTTATTTATACTTTCTGAATTAATGATGTGATAATGTTCATCAGTCAAATTGGTGAAATTCAGTCTGGCAGGGTTTTAAAATGCTCCCATTGGTATCAGAAGATGACATGAATAATAGTATCAAAATCTAATTACTATGTATTAATGTAATTCATGTTTTTTACTCATTTTCCTCAACTGGTGTACTGTACTAACAAGTGGTTTATTCTGCACATACTGTATGTAGCATCATTTACAACAAATCTTGTTGATTTGTAGTAATTGCATTAATCACACATGAAGTAAGACATGTTATTTAAGCATATTCATGTGTACCAAAGTACAACACGAAATGTACATATTATCAAAAGCTTTTATTTGGGTAGAAATGTCACAGGTTACATTAACATCTTTGACAATCACGGCATGAACGTAACCAACCACATTTTGTATACCAACACTAATAAGCAGCGTAAGTACATAGTGTCCAAAACACAGAAGTGTTGCCTCCATCTTTACCTTGGCACATCGCTCCGCCCCTTCTGAAGTTGTGTGCACTCTAGCGGCAGGAGATACAAACAATTGCTGATGCAACATCCAGCAGACACATTTAGAACAGCAGTTTCTTTCATTCAAAAATTTCAGCTCATTTTTGTACTTAGCAAACTCATCTCGCGGGCCGGATAAAACCTGTTTGTGGACCTGATCCCACTTGTTAGAGTAAATGTATACATGAATATCAATAAATTGTTAGCGTAAATATATACATGAATATAAATAAATAGAAACAATGCTGGCTACTTCTTGTTCTATGATTAGATAATAAAGTGTAGACCATAAGCAATTGCACGGAGTACATTTTTCTGTCACAATTGAAAGAACAAACACATTTAGCCTTACAGTGCGTTTTTTATTTACAGCCTTTCTTTCACAGGCCACCTTGAGCGAGGTGGTGGGCCATGAGTTTGACACACAATGTCCACTGCAGAGGACACTGGAAAATATAGACATGCTGTATTTATATACATATTTTTATGTGGCAAATGGAAATCTCATACAATTTAGTGTTTATTAACATATTTGTGTACTTTACATGCCAAACTTTCATTCATTATAGGCATGGGCAGCCTGGCTCAGGTGGTACAGTGGTTGGTTGCGGGTTCAATCCTGATGTTGTCATCAGTAGGTGAACGTGGTAATTGGAGGTAGAAAAGCGCGACACAAGTAAAATCCAATCCATACTTATTTTAAATGTTGAACTTTTAACCTATTGGTAGTTTTTACTTTTCAGTGTTCTTTGTACGGGCAGCACGGTGGAACAGGGGTTAGTGCATGTGCCTCACAATACGAAGGTCCTGAGTAGTCTTGGGTTCAATCCCGAGCTCGGGATCTTTCTGTGTGGAGTTTGCATGTTCTCCCCGTGACTGCGTGGGTTCCCTCCGGGTACTCCGGCTTCCTCCCACCTCCAAAGACATGCACCTGGGGATAGGTTGATTGGCAACACTACATTGGCCCTAGTGTGTGAATGTGTGTGTGAATGTTGTCTGTCTATCTGTGTTGGCCCTGTGAGGGGGTGGCGACTTGTCCAGGGTGTACCCCGCCTTCCACCTGATTGTAGCTGAGATAGGCTCCAGCGACCCCGAAGGGAATAAGCGGTAGAAAATGGATGGATGTCTTTTGTACAGTGTAACATTAATTCGACCCTACAATCCAATCCAAACTTTTTTGTTTAAGGGAAGGGGAAGAACATGGACAAAATCTGCTTTATATTTTTGTGTTTTCTTTTTAAATTCCACAAAATCATTTTTTTGCACAATTAAAATGTCCATTAAAAAACCTTAAACTATTTATAAATATTCATCCATCCATCCATCCATTTTCTACCGCTTATTCCCTTCGGGGTCGCGGGGGGCGCTGGAGCCTATCTCAGCTACAATTTATAAATATAAGATATAATGTATCTTGAATATGTAGTAATTACATATATTTTAGTAAATAAAACTTCTTTAAAATACTTAAGCAGTGAATTTAATGAAGTATTATATTTTGAATCACTGCCAAAATGTACCTGATTAGTGCTATCAGACACTTTTTAATCAGATTAATCACACTTTTGAATGTTGATGGATCATAGTAAATAACTTGCTTGTTTAATTGGAATTAACTTTTAAAAAATTGATTGAAACTTTTATTGGTAGATTGCACAGTACAGTACATATTCCGTACAATTGACCACTAAATGATAACACCCGAACAGGTTTTTCAACTTCTTCAAGTCAAGGTCCACGTTAATCAATTCATGGTAAGACCCCAACATTATAACACATAGGCGATGTTACAATCAGAACGTCATACAGACGTTTTCTTTGCAGGTAACCATTTTTGGTTAAGGTAAAGGAGCATGGAGCCTCAAAGTAAAGGGTGATTAATCTGTGATTAAACATGAATTTGTGATTAATCGCATGCATCCAATAACTTTGACCGCCCTAATTGCGATGCACTGTGCTACTTCATAAAAGTATATGACCAACACTTCTTAATACAATGGAGTAATGAACCTATTATAAGAATAGCATTCTGACAGTGTACATCAAGTAAGCATCATTTTTGTATGTATAATATACTGTACATATATTATGTAAATATTACGTATACATGTTATATTTTATATCGCTATATTTAGTCTATTTATACCTGCATTGTCCTCTCCATCCTTACACTTTCCATCATTGTAACTGAGCTACTGTGTGGAACAATTTCCCTTGTGGATCATTCAAGTTTGTCTAAGTCTAAATCAAGGCAGATTAAAGGGTGCAAGTGTACCTAATAAAGTGGCCAGTGAGAAAACATGACGATGTTCTTTCTCCTTCTTCCCATAGCTCCTCCTGGCATCAACGTGCTTGAGCATGAAAGCATCGCTATGGACATGCCCAACACCTACTCCACCTTCCAGCCCCCCAGCAGCTACCCGGCCAAGAATCCCTCTGTCGTGGACTCTCCGCCTCTGTTAGCCCAGGCACAGGCCCAGGCACAGGCCCAGGCGCCCTACAAGACCCCCTTCGCTACTGTCGCCCAACCCAGGGAGCTGCCTCGCCAGAGACTACCCGAGGCCTTCAATCTGGTCAGCCCGCTGCGTGGCTCCTTCTCCCTGCGCTCCGACTCTTCCGTGTCCCTCTACAGGGCCCGCATGGAGAACAGGAACGTGGTCCTGCGGGTGCTAAAAGGTAAGCGCTCCCACTCTTGGTGATACTTTTGATTTCCACACTCCTCCACCCCAACCTCCAGACTCAGCCGACGCCACAGAGAGACACACCTTCCTGGGCTTTGCCTCCTTCCTGGCCCAGCTGGGACCCCACCCCTTTTTACCTGAGCTGCTGGGCGTGGTCTCCTTGCGAGCCCCTCTGGTGACGGTAGTGGAGGAGCTGGAGAACCGAGACCTGCTCAGCTTCCTGTGGAGGTGCAGGCAGGTCTGTTTCAAGCAAGCACACTGTGCATCAAATGTGCAGGATTGCACCAAAAGTCCCCTTTTCTTGTATCCAGGTAGAAGAGAACCTGAATCCTCCATGCGAGATGACAGAGAAGAGGATATTTACTATGGCTCAACACCTGACCTCAGCGCTGGTTTGTAGTTAACATTTTTAAACAACACATTTGACTAGGGATGTCCGATAATGGCTTTTTGCCGATATCCGATATTGTCCAACTCTTTAATTACAGATACCGATATCAACCGATACTGATATATACAGTCGTGGAATTAACACATTATTATGCCTAATTTGGACAACCAGGTATGGTGAAGATAAGGTGCTTTTTAAAAAAATAAAAAATAAAAAATAAAATACAATAAGAAATAAATTCAAAACATTTTCTTGAATAAAAAAGAAAGTAAAACAATATAAAAACAGTTACATAGAAACTAGTAATGAATGAAAATTAGTAAAATTAACTGTTAAAGGTTAGTACTATTAGTGGACCAGCAGCACGCACAATCATGTGTGCTTACGGACTGTATCCCTTGCAGACTGATGATGATATATATTGATATATAATGTAGGAACCAGAATATTAATAACAGAAATAAACAACCCTTTTGTGTGAATGGGGGAGGGAGGTTTTTTGGGTTGGTGCACTAATTGTAAGTGTATCTTGTTTTTTATGTTGATTTAATAAAAAAAAACACAGAAAAAAACCCGATACAAATAATTTAAAAAACGATACCGATAATTTCCGATATTACATTTTAAAGCATTTATCGGCTGATAATATCGGCAGGCCGATATTATCGGACATCTCTACATTTGACCATTAAATACTTCACATTTACCACAAACTAAATGTACGAGAAATATCTTGAATCCCCAATTAATAAATTATTTTCTACGAAACCAATTTAAAAGACATGGCACCTGTAAAGCTTAAGGGTATACAGTGTTCTGCTGTTAGTTAAGCAACTTGGTGCTGCTAGTTGGCTGTAAAAACCTTCTATTTTTAATTTGCTGTGACCATGTGTTGTAATAATCTGCATGCTAACTATTATGAAATATACAGTACAGGCCAAAAGTTTGGACACACCTTCTCATTCAATGCATTTTCTTTATTTTCATGACTATTTACATTGTAGATTGTCACTGAAGGCATCAGAACTATTAATGAACACATGTGGAGTTATGTACTTAACAAAAAAAAAAAGGTGAAACAACTGAAAACATGTTTTATATTCTAGTTCCTTCAAAATATCCACCCTTTGCTCTGATTACTGTTTTGCACACTTTCGGCATTCTCTGGATGAGCTTCAAGAGGTAGTCACCTGGAATGGTTTTCACTCCACAGGTGTCAGTTTTGATCCCTTCAGTGACAATCTACAATGTAAATAGTCATGAAAATAAAGAAAATGCATTGAAATGAGGTTTGTCCAAAATTTTGGCCTGTACTGTATAATAATTAGGATTGTGTATCTTACCGCAACTCACAACTTGATACAGATTCTTGGGGTGACCATTCAATTCACAATCGATTCCTGTAACATTATTTGGTGACAAAATGGTCATAAAACATTTTTTTTTCCTTAAAAAAAAAAAAAGTTTATTCTTAGAAATTATTAATTATTATAGAAACCGAATAACTAGAAATCACAATTCAATTGCGATAGATTTTTCACCACCCCTAATAAAAATAAATTTTTATTACTATTACATTTTGTAATACAAGATTATACAGGGGTATATCAGAATCCTTTGATTGCCGCAGACTACGAATTTTTTTCAGTGCAATGGTGCTACATGAAATATATATAGAGTGTGGTAATAAATGCTAACTGATCAGTGTTGAAACCAGTGGTTCTCAAACTGTTCACACCAAGAACCACCTTAAAATATTGACATGAATATTTTCAGTTAAGCCATTTAATTTTATTTCAATTTCAGCAGGTTTTTGGTTAGTACAGTTTTCTTAGCACTATTATTTTAAATGTGAATCAGGCAACAAACTTGCACTTTTCATGCACAGGCAAGTTGCTTTACAGCAGTTAAAAAACTCGAACAGAAAACACTATTGACAATAACATGGCAGGATTGATTGAGAGGAAAGGCACTGGAAAATAAATATAAATTAACGTCATCTAAAAGAAAATATATAAATTGTTTTAAAATAAATGAAGAAAACATATCCAATTTATAAATAGTGAGAACAATAGTAATAGCAACAAATAAATTACAAAATACCAGAATAAAAATTTAGAACCTAAAAAGAGTTAAAGTAAAATGGTGTGCCTTTTATCTTTTTTCTAAAATATCAACTTATTTGCAGTCCTGAGGCTCTCCTGCAGTCTGTATACAGTATTTACAATATTTTATTATTTACCATTTATTTAATAATTGTAGTTTATTTTAGTATTAGGCTTATTTTATTATTTTTTTGTCTGGTATTCATGCCTACCATGAGATGGGGCCTGTGTAGCACCAGTTTGAGAATCAACAAACAAAACAAACATTTTGAACACATCTTAAAATAATCCGTTTGAGCATTGTTGATATTGTGGTAAAACCGCATCTACAAATGTAACCATCAGCTTTTAACAGATTAATTTGTAATTAATTGTGTTCATCCAAAATCTCACACTCCCAGTTGTCTTTCCCCAGACGTTCCTCCACAGCAAGGACATCCTACACGGCAACATTCGGGCCCGCAGCGTTTTGGTTAGCAAGCAGCACACGGCCAAGCTTTGGGGCCTTCACGGGGTCTACACCCGCAAGAACCAGACAGGCACCAAGAAGGACGACCCCAGCATGAAGAAGTGGCATGCGCCTGAGATATTAGCCAAGAGAGGCGCTGGTCCCAGCAGTGACGTGTGAGTCCTTCATTGCATGTCGTTAGTGAATGGTGGTCCCTTTTAAAGAAATGACGTCCAACCGTTTGTTTTCCCCAGCTGGTCTTTCGGTATCCTACTCTATGAAATGGCAACACTGGGTAAGTCCTACTAAAGTATAATCATATACTTGGCACTTGTAAAGCTGATAAATATAAGAAATGTTGCTACATGCAACATTCTGAAGCAAAAAACAGCTTAAAATATAACAGTATGTTTTAATACACTTCATATTGCAGTGTAAACATTTGAGTGGTGCTGTAAATTTAACCACATACTTCACTATAAATGTTATTCTTGAAAACATAGATACAGTAAGGTCCAGAAGAATTTTGACAGTTTATTTTTGCCTTTTAACAGTATTTACATTCAAAGTGGATTGGAAATACTGTTAATAAATCAATAAACTTAACTATCAGCTTTAATTGAAGAGGCTTGACAAATGACATTTACATTTATATAGTAAATATCCATACCATTTTCAGCGATTCAACCGGCAATAGTTAGTACTGTACTCATATTTTAATGATGTCCATACACTTCATCTACTGCAACTGATTTTCATCCAAGTGTTAAGAATGGCAGTTATATAATTATCAGTGTGTGTTTGGGTACACTCTAGGCCATTTCTGTATGGAGGATCAAATGGGACAAAATGAAATGTTCTTAAAATGACTTGTGTCATAATAATTAATGGGAATTAAAAAAATGTTATTAAATGTGACAATTGTAAAATTACATTTAATGATTGAGATTAAAGTAAATATTAAATTGTATTAAATTAATCATGAAATAAATAAAACATTAAAACATGAAATAATTAAATAGTGAAATGAACCTTGAACACCACAGTCATTATTGAACTAATTAAATCGTGACATAAATCAATAAACATTCAGAATGTATTTCATCCATCCATTAATTTTCTAGATACTCTTATTTATCTCACCATATGAAATACAACTTCACTAATTATTTATTTTTAATGTAATAAGTTATGGAGTATACTGTGAATTGAGTACAGAAAGTGAACAACTTAGCAACTGCTATGTAAAGAAGGGAACGGGGTAGGATTAAATAAGTTTTGCTTCTTTCTACTCCTTTTTGAACATGTTTGAAAAACAAATTCAACTCAATTGATTAAATGTAATCTCAGACACATTTATGTATTTAGTTCCCATTGTAATTAAACATTTAAGTAATTATTTAAATATTTATTTAATTTGGTCTTGTTTGACCACCATAACTTGCGTACAAGCAGGAATGCAGTACTGATGATGCAATCCTTTGCACCTTGCACTTTATCTCCAAGCACCTTGAGAACACAAAAGCTTATTGTAGAATTTTATTTGTTGATTTCAGCTCAGCTTTTAATACAGTGCAAATTCACTTACTCTTGGAGAAGCTCAAAGACATGGGTGTAAACTCCACCTTGATCAAATGGTTCCACTCTTTTTTTAACAAACAGAACACAGCAAGTGAAGGTCAACAGAACACTGTCAGACACCAAACACTGCAACACAGGCGTCCCACAGGGTTGCGTTGTATCACCAACTCTGTTTACATTGTACACCAATGATTGTAGGACTGTGCACCCTAACAATTATATGGTGAAATTTGCGGACGATACCGTGCTCCTAAGCCTTCTACACAAGGATACGGACCCCTCTGTGTACCAAGATGAGAGAGACCTATTTATTAGGTGTTTGTGATACCAACCATCTTATTCTAAATGTGACCAAGACACAGGAAATGGTTTTGGATCCGAGGAAAGTGACTGACCATGAGCCAGTGGTCATCAAAAATCAGGAAATCACCCAGGTATCCTCATAAATATTTAGGGGTTCATAATGATAATCTTCTCTGCTGGAAGACACATTTTGACAAACTGTGCAATAGACTGCAACAGAGGCTATATTTTTTGCGAAGATTAAGATTGTACGGCGTAAGCAGCCAAATCATGATTTTCTACTGTGCCATTGTAGAGAGCATCATTAGATACGGGATCACCTCATGGTTTGGCAACCTAACCGTTAACCTAAAAAGCAAACTGGCCGGCATGCATAAGACGGCAATGAAAATCATAGGGAGGAAAGAATATGAGCCTATACAGAGCATCTATGAGCAGGCAGTTAGGGAAAAAAGCTAAGAAAATTATTTCCAACTCACAACACCCACTCTTTCCTGAATATGGAACCCTGCCATCAGGGAGAAGACTCCGGGTCCCACTATGCAAATATAACCGCCTTCATTTGTCCCAGCCTCCATTAAGCTGACCAACAACGTGCAATAGAATGTTAATACATAGGTTAGCACTTTTTTAGCACTTTAGCACACAGCACTTTATCCATGAGCTCTAGTACAATGCACACTGGTACTTTATCTTTATCTCCATACTGTAGAATTTATGCCTACATCAAAGTGCCACCTATGTCTATCAAGCTCCATGTTCTGATGTTTAAATGTTAGTTGTCTGGTTGTGTCTGTGCTTGTGTTTTTGTGTATGTTAAGAAAGCAACGATGCACTGTGCCCAAGACAAATTTCCCCACGGGGACAATAAAGTTGAACCTTGAGTGTACTGTAAATATTATCCTGTACCCTTTAAGGTTAGTTGATTGCAAAAATGAAGGCCATTGAAATTTATGAAATTTAATTTGACAAGACATTTTTATGCTGACAAGTTTCTTTTGAAATAGAATTAAGTTGTCATTCAAATTTCTTAATAAAAATGTTGACATCCTATTTGTTCTTCGAATCAGTGTTTGTTGCTCCATAAAAATGAGAGATATATCGAAAGGAATGATCCTATGCTTATGTTGTTTAGGAGAAGCTCCATTCGCAGAGCTCCCAGTCAACGAGCTGCTGCAGTTTCACCAGCGAGGGAAAAGTTTAAGGAAGCCTTCAAACTGCTCCAACTCTCTGTAAGGATCCTCATGCATGCGCCATCTTTTCTATTTTGCTCCTACTTACTTCTCCCTCTCCTCTCCAGACACTCCATCATTAAGGGCTGCTGCCAGTGGAAAGACGCAGAGCGACCCTCCCTGGCCGAGGTGAGTCGCAAGCTGGCATCGGGGGAGAAAAGCACCTCGGATAAAGTCCTGAAGGCGCCGGGGGCGATCAACATCGAGCAGTACCTGCAGGAAGCAGGGTACGGGGAGGCTAACAGCTACACCATTTTCTGATCAAATGCACTTTTCTTTGGAGAATGTTACATTGTTTGCACATGAAGGAAAACAAATACAGTCAAGACTTTTATTAAGTTGTTTCTCTATGAAAAAACATGTTTAGTGGAGATGTAAACTTGAAAGAGCCGTTAGTAGATGCTGTGGAATGATGGTTTACCTGCCTTGTTTAGCCAGGTAGCAGATTATGTGATATTTTCTATGTATTTCAATGTTGAAGGAAACAAAATGTGAATAAATAATCATCACAGTCTGACTGCTGGTGGAGGAAAAACCAAAAACAAGACTCTTCTCCATTGAGATATTCAGGTAGCTACGTTGGTTAGAGCTCCTACTGTGTTAAAGTATATACTGGAGTACAAAAAAATACAAACGGTTTTGTTGGAACAAAATCAAAGCACCATTTTTAAATACAGCACAAAGGCAATGTGTATTTTCATGTACAGTACCATCCATAAAGCACATTTCTGCAAACATTTATGACTTCTCAAACTTAGATGTACTTTAAAGTAGTCAGTGTAAAGCAGTACGAACTATCCACTGTAAACAAGTAAATATTTGCACGTATATCATTTTTTAAAGGGAACAATGAAAGAAAATCCATACTTGTGTTGGACAATAACACCCGTTTGACTCATTTTCAGTAGATAGTACAGCGCTATACACTGACTACTCTTAAGATTTGTCCAAAGTATTGTCCCTTGAGAACATAAATGTTTGCTGAAATGTGACCTAGCAACAGTTAGCTGCATTTTACGTAAAGTCTTTCTCCCTATTCTACCCAACAGTCATTGCTCATGCAGCCATAAAAAAGGTTGCTTTTGCACATTCGAGGTCCAGCATGTAAACAGTGGTACATTAGTGTCGTGTAAAAAATACCGTAGAGAAAAAGGAGTAAACCAGCGTCACTCGCGCAGGCTGTTGATGGAGGCGCAGATCTTGAGCGCAGGACCCAGTTTGATGTTCATGGTGGAGATGAGATGGTCCTCACGCAGGAGCATCAGAGCCTGCCCGTCTATTTCCTGCGACAGGAAGTGGGCCGCCAGCTCTTCGCAACCTGACAGACGGCAACATGTTAGCGCGTCCAAGGAAGAAAGAGTTGGAAATAATGTACTCCCGCAGAATCACCTTGAAGTGACGAGATGAACCTGCACACTTCCTCCACGCTCCACTGGGCGGGTGTGGCTGACAGGAAGCTGCCCATCTCCATGGGGAGACCCCCGGGGGCCGACGCTTCAGACTGGGGAGCGTTGTGGTCGGCTCTGGAGCAGGAGCGGGAGGAGCTTGGCGACAGGGAGGGGGAATCCTCTTCGTCCTCGCCCTCGCTGCTTGCGTCCTCTGAGCGGCTGGAGTCAGAGTGGCACTGACAAAAAAAATTGGGAGATTGTAAAGAACCCAAACCGTGCAAAATAGACTCTTACTGAGGTTCTAAAAGCAATAAGCCCGCTCATGAGCACTAACTGCTAAAAGTTCACTCCACTTTTGAGAGAAGAGACCCTCAAGCAGTAGCTTTTGTTAGGACTTACAGTACAGGCCAAAGGTTTGGACACACCTCATTTCAATGTGTTTTCTTTATTTTCATGACTATTTACATTGTAGATTGTCACTGAAGGCATCAAAACTAGGACACCTGTGAAGTGAAAACCATATCAGGTGACTACCTCTTGAAGCTCATCAAGAGAATGCCAAGAGTGTGCAAAGCAGTAATCAGTGCAAAGGGTGGCTATTTTGAAAGAAACTAAAATATAAAAACATGTTTTCAGTTATTTCACCTTTTTGTGTTATGTACATAACTCCACATGTGTTCAGTCATAGTTTTGATGCCTTCAGTGACAATCTACAATGTAAATAGTCATGAAAATACATTGAATGAGGACCAGGTGTGTCCAAACTTTTGGCCTGTACTGTATGTTGCATGAAACAGGACAGCTTTGTATAAATTAAAAAAAGAGGCTTTGCTACACATCTTAAAAAAACACCAACTATGTCAGTTACTGACGTAAGAACTAAGTTTAATCATTTAGTTGTTTCTTCCTCATGTGACGTGAAATGTAACATCTAAGAAGTGTTACCTTGACAGGTCGACGCTGACCAGACAACTTATTGTTATCGGAGCTGCTCCGGCGGGGGGGTCCGCGGCGCCTGGCAACGGTCTCGGCCAGAGGTGGCAAGGGCGCCACGCCGCCGTTTCTCCCTCTGCTGGACTTGTAGTGTTGGCTGCAGCTCACGTTGTACCTGTTAGTTAGTTAGCAAGACATTCTTTAGTCTCGGGATGTAATCACAACCCAAGAAGCTAGAGAACAAAGGAATCAGGTTTGTCAACGAGGTGGCCTAACGGTGACGTACCTCTAAGTGGTGTGCAAACAGACCAGACTGTTGACTTAACAAACACGTTTGGCATGCCCGACTAATTATTTAGTCAAGGTGTGCCCTTTTTTTGTCGCCCCATGGAACTAAGCGCTTGTTTGGGATGCAGTTTTCTTTTGCCTATGTCGCCAAAGTGCTTTCTCACTTGGTTTTCTTTAATGTATATACTAATGTCCATATTGAGGTTCACTTTTGTTGGGAATTGATGCTGTATGAATAAGACATCACATTATTATTTAGCGATGCTGTGGCTTGATAAATTGTATTAATATTTGAGAAATGTTAATGCCACATCAAAGAAAACCGTTTGGAAATAATAATTTAAGGAGATTCAACCAAAGAAAATGTATACCCTGGAGCAAACCTGGGCATATTAAGGCCCGGGGCCACATGTGGCCCGTTAAGCTTTTCAATCTGGCCAGCCGAACATTCCCAAATAATCTTTTTAGATCTTTAAGAAGGAAACTGTAGCTGCCATTATGATGTGCAGTGATGTTTTTAAAGGCCCACTACTACCGACCACGCAGTCTGATAGTTTGTATATCAATGATGAAATCTTAACATTGCAACACATGCCAATTAACTTAACTTATAAAGTGCAATTTTAAATTTCCCGGGGAACTTCCGGTTGAAAACGTCTATGTATGATGACGTATGCACGTTACGTCGATGGTTGAAACGGAAGTATTCGGACACATTGTATCACAATACAAACTGCTCTGTTTTCATCGCAAAATTCCACAGTATTCTGGACATCTTTGTTGGGGAATCTTTTGCAATTTGTTTAATGAACAATGAAGACCGCAAAGAAGAAAGTTGTAGGTAGGATCGGTGTATTAGCGGCTGGCTGCAGCAACACAACCAGGAGGACTTTGAGTTGGATAGCAGACGCGCTATCCGACGCTAACCGCCGACCGCATCGATGATCAGGTCGATCGCTGGAACACAGGTGAGCACGGGTGTTGATGAGCAGATGAGGGTTGGCGTAGGTGGAGCGCTAATGTTTTTATCATAGCTCTGACGAGGTCCCGTAGCTAAGTTAGCTTCAATGGCGTCGTTAGCAACAGCATTGCTAGGCTCCGACAGGCGGCACAGCATTAACCGTGTAGTTACATGTCCAGTGTTTGGTTCGGTGTCTCCTGATAGTAGTATTGTTGATCTTCTGTCTATCCTTCCAGTCAGGGGCTTATTTCTTTTGTTTCTATCTGCATTTAAGCACAATGCTATCACGTTAGCTCCGTGGTTAAAGTGTTTCGCCGATGTATTGTTGTGGAGATAAAAGTCACTGTGAATGTCCATTCCGCGTTCTCGACTCTCATTTTCAAGAGGATATAGTATCCGAGGTGGTTTAAAATACAAATCCTTGATCCACAATAGAAAAAGGAGAAAGTGTGGAATCCAATGAGCCAGCTTGTACCTAAGTTACGGTCAGAGCGAAAAAAGATACGTCCTGCACTGCACTCTAGTCCTTCACTCTCACGTACCTCATCCACGAATCTTTCATCCTCGCTCAAATTAATGGGGTAATCGTCGCTTTCTCGGTCCGAATCGCTCACGATGCTGGTGTAAACAATGGGGAAATGTGAGGAGCCTTTCAACCTGCGACGTCACGCTACTTCCGGTACAGGCAAGGCTTTTTTTTTTTAATCAGCGACCAAAAGTTGCGAACTTTATCGTCAATGTTCTCTACTAAATCCTTTCAGCAAAAATATGGCAATATCGCGTAATGATCAAGTATGACACATAGAATGGATCTGCTATCCCCGTTTAAATAAAAAAATTCATTTCAGTAGGCCTTTAAATGACCATAAGTCTTGAACTAAACAAAGTATTTCAATGGTTGGAATCTGCGCTTTTGCATGATATACTAGTTACTATGGTAATCTAATTAGTTACTATGGTAATCTAATTAGTTACTATGGTCATCTAAGTCACAGCAGCGCAGACGAGGCACCAAGCAGTGTGGGTGGGGAGTGTTTCCACAGAGCGGACAGCCTGAAATGTGGGTGTCAGGGACAGACGCGGAAGGAGATTTTTACAAGGAAGTTCTAAAGCTTAGTGATATATCAGATAGTAGCTGGGATTTTTTTTACCCTTCGCGTTAATATTTCCCTGTGTTTGTTACATTTATGTTGCATTTCGCTTGATTGTAAAATATGTCGATCGAGAGGGGGTGTGACGTTCATATGTTGTCAATATTCAGTGCTTTATCCTTCATAGTTAATATTGTAAATCACACACTCTTTATTTTTATGTACATTCTGGGTGTCTCATTCAGTAAAAAATTTTTAAATTCCATTCCCTTTTATGGTTGATTGGCAACACTAAATTGTCCCTAGTGTGTGAATGTGAGTGTGAATGCTTGTCTGTCTATCTGTGCTGGCTCTGTGATGAGGTGGCGACTTGTCCAGTGTGTACCCCGCCTTCCGCCTGAATGCAGCTGAGATAGGCTCCAGCACCCCCCGCTAACCCCAAAAGGGACAAGCGGTAGAAAATGGATGGCATTCCCTTTTTTAAGGCGGTCTGTCATAACATGTTTAGCTTTCAATCAGACATTGTGAGGTTAAAATTTGGTCCCCGAGTCAAAATAATTGCCCAGGCCTGCCCTGGACACTTGAGTGACCATTGTGAGCAGTGTGTTTTTAGCGCCACATGATGGCAGCATAAAGAGCAGTCTAGACTTTTCAATGTTTATGTTTGCTAAATGCCAAAACTAGGGTTGTCAAAATATGTCTTATTTATTTAAATCAGATTAATCATCATCATCTTGAGCCTATCCCAGCTGATGTCATCCAGGAACGTTTTAAAAAGTTTTCCTGAATACATGTCCTTAATTTGCACAGAACTTGGTATCATTTTTATCTAAAGTGCAGTCAGGGTGTATTTCAGAGTGAAATTTGCCAGCAAGCACAACTCGTTTGATCTGATCACTGACAATAGAGCCGTTAGGGTAAAAGATAAAAATAAATTGCATGATTAATCTAAGTGTGTTCATGATTTATGAGATACATTTTTGTGATTAATCGCACAAGTTAACTCGTTAATTTTGACAGCCCTAATTAAAACGTTTGCTTTTTTTCCCCCTACATCAACATTGTGGTTCCAAACTTACGGTATAAATAAGAACAGAACATTACTGCACATAACCTAAAGCTAAAAGAAACATGCAACAATCCCACTTCCTGTTCACATTCTTGTGCCAATAAGTCGTGGTTTGTTGGGATGCCTTTTTTTGTAACCCAAACCAAGTCGGATATGTACAAACCCATTATTTGATATGGACCAGAGAAAGCAAAGTAGAAGTTTGAAAGAATAATAATCTTTTGTATGCGTGCACATGACAACAAAGAAGAAGGGGATGAAAAGGTACCTTTTAGCACAAGTATTGGAGCAGAATCTCTTTGTTCCTTTGAACTGGCTGGCTGGAGCCAGGCTGGAACAGTACTCACATTTCATTACTGGGAGGAAAAGGGAAACAAATTGTTGGATATGAGGGAAATATTACACACATGCACCGGAAGTGACTTTTTCTTTCAACACTTACAGGGAGGTCCGTTTTCTGCACGAGCACCAAGGGCAAAATCACGGTCTTTGAGGAGCCCGGCGACCTTTTCAATCAAACAAGAACAAAACCTCACATTATTGTGCAAACTTAAACCTCGCACACTTGTGAGTAGGAATGTGTGACCAGGATTTGATGCTGCCGTTGCTAATAGCGATCACCCATAATTGAGATCATATAGTACCAATACCAATCACATGTATAAATAATAGGGCTCTGAATCTTTGGGTGTCCCACGATTCTTGGGGTCACGATTAGATTCAAAATCGATTTTTTTTCAATTCAACACGATTCTCGATTCAAAAACGATTTTTTTCCCGGTTCAAAAGGATTCTCTATTCATTCAATACATAGATTTCAGCAGGATCTACCCCAGTCTGCTGACATGCAAGCAGAGTAGTAGATTTTTGTAAAAAGCTTTTATAATTGTAAAGGACAATGTTTTATCAACTGATTGCAATAATGTAAATTTGTTTTAACTATTAAATGAACCAAAAATATGACTTATTTTATCTTTGTGAAAATATTGGACACAGTGTGTTGTCAAGCTTATGAGATGCGATGCAAGTGTAAGCCACTGTGACACTATTGTTCTTTTTTTATTTTTTATTATAAATGTCTAATGATAATGCCAATGAGGGATTTTTAATCACTGCTATGTTGAAATTGTAACTAATATTGATACTGTTGTTGATAATATTCATTTTTGTTTCACTACTTTTGGTTTGTTCTGTGTCGTGTTTGTGTCTCCTCTCAATTGCTCTGTTTATTGCAGTTCTGAGTGTTGCTGGGTCGGGTTTGGTTTTGGAATTGGATTGCATTGTAATGGTAATGCTGTGTATTGTTTTTTTGGATTGATTAATTAAAAAAATAAAATAAAAAAATAAATAAAATCAAATCGATTTTTAAAAAATGAGAATCGATTCTGAATCGCACAACGTGAGAATCGCGATTCGAATTTGAATCGATTTTTTCCCACACCCCTAATAAATACACATTTTTCTATTTATTTATGGTAAATGCTAAAATTGAGCTCAAGCCATATTTACACTACTTCCTTATTCTCTTATTACATACAATTGTTGGAGGAAAACAAAGTAAATAGTATATAATAGTTAAAAGCAAAAACTACTATCCATCCATATTTACTACCAATTTAAATTATTTGGTTTTTGCCCTGTGTCCAGGGAATTTTTCTCTTAATTTTGTTAATGTTTACAAACTAACGAAAAATATTTTGACAAAATAAAACATGCACCTGGGGATAGGTTGATTGGCAACACTTAATTGACCCTAGTGTGTGAATGTGAGTATGAACGTTGTCTGTCTATCTGTGTTGGCCCTGCGATGAGGTGGCGACTTGTCCAGTGTGTACCCCGCCTTCCGCCCGAATGCAGCTGAGATAGGCTCCAGCGACCCCCCGCGACCCCGAAAGGGACAAGCGGTAGAAAATGGATGGATGGAAACCTTTCGAACTAATCACTTTAGTCATATATTGATACGACCTTTGCTATCGACACCACCAAATTTTGGATCATTTTGCCCGACTGACAATGCTGACACACCAACAGTTGTTTTTATATTCTCCTCTCTCTAACTCTTATTAATCTTCTTGTTAATTTCCTGTTAATAACTGCTTACTTTCTACTCTAGCAAACGTACAACTACACTTCTTAAACTTGAATAAACATGTATCTCTTGGGGTTGTTTCAAGCTTGCTTAGCTATTAGCATGCTTGCTTGTGGTGTGTAACATGTTCAGCTCATCCTCCAGTGATAATGTTACTTAAGACACCAAGAAATGTAGTTTATTTGCATGAATGGAAGGGATTATTATTAACTTAGTAGTAGTAACTGCTAACCGCCTGTCAGCAGCAGGACCAAACATAAAGTGTCAGTCAGATGAGATGGTGTTTGTGATTGAAAGACATTAATCAGCAATGTCTGATCATCACATCGCTACTTGTTAAATATACAATCAATGAGTGAACAACGAGGATACAAACCAATGACTGGAAGGAGGTTTCTTTTGCATCCAAGGGAACACAAACAATTTTAAGTAATAAGTATGAGACAAGCAGGTGATAAATTGTATCCTGCAGATTAAAATGTATGATATATATATATATATATATATATATACATATATATATACACACACACACATATACATACATACATACATATATATATATACACACACACACATGTAATGCACATTTTGCTTATCTTTTTGGTTAATACGGCAGACAAGATGGCAACTTAAATAAATTCTTAGATGGTTGGTTAACAAAGTGAGGGGATAGGAAGACTGCAGGACTGGCACAGCATCTTAAGTAAAATAAAGACAAACATATTTTCAAGCATAACTTCTATTATGTCAGAGGCCAAATTCACTTTTTTTTTTTTTTTTACTTACTATATTGATAGCGTTAACAGTTGAGGGTAAATCCACAAAATATGGTCCAGAACATTATTAGTTTTTTAAAGTCGGGGAGAGCCCAACATACTATAACCTGTGATAGGAGGCTCACTGTGCCACGTTAAAAAAAAATTTAAAAAAATAAAAACTGCTCTAGAGACATATACCGGCAATGGGCTCTTACCGGGAAAGGTTCGGCTCCCTCCTGGATGACGAAGCCCTCAATGAGGTGGGTGAGGACCTGAGGTTTAACAACTGCCTGGGGAAGCGGCGCTCGCTCTTTATCGCCATGACCGACCCTCGACAGTGGTAGAGGTAGGGACAGGGTGAGGGGCGATGAGATGGAGGCTGCGTGGAGAAGAGGGAATGGAATATGTGTTGATTGTAATATTTAAGATTGGAAGATGTGATGTGGGTACCTGAGTTTTTTGTTGGCGCAGGAGAAAGACGAGGAGCTGAATCTTTAACTTGAGCAGAGTCGGTAGAATCTGTGGCCACCTCGTTGGCTGCATCGCAGTCAGACTTCCTCTTCAGGGAGCCAATGGCAGACTTTGTCTGAGGGGAAAATGGCGGTTTAGTTCATGCTAATGCTCAACGCAACTAATTGATCTTACCACGGTTGCAGCACTGTTGTGTAAGGGGACATTAACGTTGCCCTCATGGGATGCCACATTCCGGGTCTGCGCCAAGGCCACAGCCTGCACGTTACCCGCTATGCACTGCCTGGCCCCCACCAGCTGCACAGGAATATGAGGGGGCTGATGGGCCATGTGGCTGTTACTGGGCGGCGCCGGCAGAATAGGCAGCGGCTGTCGAGGGCACACCTGCACGGGTAAGCGGTGCCCGTGAGCCATTTTGGGCTGGATGGGCACGGGCCCTTTGTCGGCCGCGGCGCTGGCCTGCTGCAAGGGCTGTACAACAAGAGTCTGCGTGTTGATGTTGGCTTTTGTGCTGATGGAGCCGATGGAGTAGCCCTGAGTGGAGGTAGGCACGTTGGAGGTGGGCACCAGGATGACGGGGGCTGCGGAAGGTGACAGGAGGAGCTGGGAGAGAGGGAGCGCCGGGGAGGAGGAGACGGAGGGAGCCATAGTGACAGCCGTAGAAGCAACAGTCATGGCGCCCTGGTTGGTGGCTTTTACAGCCATCGTGTTCACAGATGTTTTGGTTAGTGGGAAGCTGCCGGCCTCTTTTCTTTCAGGGAGCTCTGACTTGATGGCGACCGCTCTGGGAGTGGACACACAGTGTAAGGCCAGATTCTGCACCTGGGAGAAAGAAGCCTTTCAGTTATGGCTATTGACACACAGTGGTTAGCATGTGATGCTAAGCTCACCTGATCATTGTCTGACTGAGCACCAGTTGAGGTAGGAGCGGCTTCAGCCTGCTGCTGCTGGGCCACTGTTGCCACGGTAGCTGTTGCCGTACCGCCCGGCATGAAGATGAGCTGAGAGGCCAGAGGAGCTCTGAGAGAACGATTGACCTGAAGGATACATGGTCAACAATGCAGTAAACAACTTCCTCCTGTTTGACTGCTCGCTATTATTTTTGTGTACTACTATAAGTGCTCCAATTAACACAAATATTCATTAACCGTAGAGACTTTGTGATCTATAGACGATATGATATACATTTGGCCGACGATAGCTTTTATCGTTATATCATTATATTGTGATAATGCATGTTGATGACACATTGTGTCCTGCTAATTTGACAGTGACAAGCGAACAAAAGGCGTCTTCAACGCAATATAGTGTCCTTGCTAGCGGCTAATCACTAAATCACAAATTCTCGCCTCCGTGGCAGCAAATAGTTTCTTACGAGGAATAGCTAACATACTGCACTACACAACAGAGGAGCATACAAAAAAGAAAAAAATACCACTAGGCTGGAGCTCTCGAACGTAAACAGGGATGTGTGGATCGATAAAAATATCGACAGTAACGATACCAAGTATGGTATCAGTATGGGTTTGATACTATAGTCATTAGATTCATACATATTTTTTTCTCACAAAATTGTTTAGTCATTGTTTAAAAACTCTGGAAATAAGAGCCATTAGTAGTTTATGCTTTTATTTAGTTATTTGGCACTGCTGACTTTATTATACATTTTGTATGCAATAAAAAGGAATTTAGTACTAATTCAAATTGATATTGTTACACATCCTGTGTTTTAGTCAGATTATGGTTATAATCAAAAGTCTAATTATTCAATGATGCGGATTCTGCCCCGGTAACTATTTAGTATTGGATCGATACCCAAATGTGTAGTACCCAAGCAGAATGATAAGTGCTTCTTACATTTTAAAAAGAAGTGTAGATAGAATCGTGTTAACAGAAAGTAACCAGATATTAACAGTAAATTAGCAAGTAGAGTAAACATAGTTTTTAGAAAATAATACAATAAAAAAAACTATGTGGTGACATATGAAAGCATCCAAATTAGGAGCCTTTGCAACCCGTTTTAAAATATTTCCATCATCATTTGTATGCCCAAAAAAATAGATATTGTGATATATATCGTTATCGCAAGAGGCTGCAATATATATCACCATATAGATTTTAGGCTGTATCGCCAATCCCAAGTTGCTACTTATCTTGTTGGTGTGAAACTCACGTGCGTTCACAATGAACCCATTAGCTCTAATAATGCTGACTGAGAAGTTGGCTCTTTAGATCTATTACAACAACGGCTTTGTTCCAAACATAGTACAAGTAGGAACGAAAGGAAGGAAATGCCACATTTACCGATAAAAGTAAGAGGTGGGTTTTGTTGGATTTTTGCATAAATAAACAGTCAAATGCCAGTAGTATTCATAGCCTAGGTACGGTATTTTCTCATAGTTTGACCAGGGGTAATATATTTACCCAATTGCAGAAAATACCTAGTATTAAGAGTTGCGTGGATTTTCTACAAAGAAATGGGGTACGCTCAAACTCAGGCAAAATGACCGCATATATAAATTAATAGATGTTCTCACAAATACTAATATGAAGCGTTAAGTCAGGGCTGTATGCTTAGCTTTCTCCCTCGGAGCACAGATGCTACTAAATGAAAAATGTTATACGGATACATTTTAGTAACAGAAAAAAATTAGGAGCAGTATGAAATGCCCTAAGTAACACAATTTTTATACACTACCGTTCAAAAGTTTGGGGTCACATTGAAATGTCCTTATTTTTGAAGGAAAAGCACTGTACTTTTCAATGAAGATAACTTTAAACTAGTCTTAACTTTAAAGAAATACACTCTATACATTGCTAATGTGGTAAATGACTATTCTAGCTGCAAATGTCTGGTTTTTGGTGCAATATCTACATAGGTGTATAGAGGCCCATTTCCAGCAACTACCACTCCAGTGTTCTAATGGTACAATGTGTTTGCTCATTGGCTCAGAAGGCTAATTGATGATTAGAAAACCCTTGTGCAATCATGTTCACACACCTGAAAACAGTTTAGCTCGTTACAGAAGCTACAAAACTGACCTTCCTTTGAGCAGATTGAGTTTCTGGAGCATCACATTTGTGGAGACAATTAAACGCTCAAAATGGCCAGAAAAAGAGAACCTTCATCTGAAACTCGACAGTCTATTCTTGTTCTTAGAAATGAAGGCTATTCCACAAAATTGTTTGGGTGACCCCAAACTTTTGAACAGTAGTGTATTAAAACTCAAACAACGTACACAGTAATACACATACACACACTCATACATATAAACACAGTGCTATCATAAGCACTAACCCTTAATTAAACATCCCTGACCCACAGCTTTTTGTAGTCAAGTCATACATCATGCTGTACACGTACTAAGCTACACATACAGTCACATAACATGACTGACTAACATCACATCCTATTCCATACATACACATGCCACAATGACCAGGGATGTTGATCGGTTTTCAATGTTGAGTCACCAGAACCCACAAACGGTGATTTAAGTCAGCCATTGGAAAATTCAGTGGGACCCCACAAAAGGAGGGTGTTTGCCTAGAGAGCGCTTGCTTCCTGAAGTATTTTAAGCATTATATCCGACCACTAACGACTAGAGAAGTCCGATAATATCGGACTGCCGATATTATCGGCCGATAAATGCTTCAAACTTTAATATCGGAAATTATCGGTTTCAAACTTATTGGTATCGGTTTCAAAAAGTAAAATGTATGACTTTTTAAAACGCTGCAGTGTACACGGACTTAGGGAGACGTACAGAGCGCCAATAAACCTTAAAGGCACTGCCTTTGCGTGCCGGCCCAGTCACATAATATCTACGGCTTTTCACACACATAAGTGAATGCAAGACATACTTGATCAACAGCCATACAGGTCACACTGAGGGTGACCGTATAAACAACTTTAACACTGTTACAAATATGCACCACACTGTGAACCCACACCAAACATTAATGACAAACACATTTCGGGAGAACATCCGCACCGTAACACAACATAAACACAACAGAACAAATACCCAGAACCCCTTGCAGCACTAACTCTTCCAGGACGCTACAATATACACCCCTCCCCCACCTTCAATGATAGCTATCATAACAACAACATGACTGCAAATTGTTAGTTGCTGCTTCTTGCTGTTTTTGTGTAAGTGCATGTGGTCCATGTGTGTACGAGACAGAACTAAGTGGCAAGCATGAACGCCAAAAAAATAAAAATAAATAGATATGTATCTCATCAAAAGTGATTTACCTAGTTATGAAGAAAACTGTTGTATTAACACTACACCGATTGTAATGTGTGAAATGTGTACATACAGAGTACAGGGAGTGAACATGTGTGTTAGTAATTGATTTGAAGTGGAAAAGGGGTAGGATTAAATAAGCACTGCGTCTTCCTACTCCTTTTTGGACACGTAAAGGAAATGTAATGTGAAGTTGGTGTGAGGCAGCGCACATTTCCACATTTAGTTCACTCTTGAAACATCTCAACTTTGCAGTGAAAAACGGCTGACACCAGGTTTGTGCATACGTCTGATTAATACATGAGGCACCAGGTTTCTATTGCGGAATGCTAAGTGGACATACAAAAAGGTCCTCTTTCAACTCACCCTAAGATACATCTGTCCTTGTCCTGTCGAGTTCCCTCCCAACAACACTGACTGGTTTAGGGCCGTGGTCGTTGCGGAAGTGGCCGGCCCATGAGGACGAGGGGTTGCTGCTGTTCCCCCTGCCGACGTTGTGCTGAGATTGACCTGGAAGAGAAACAAACAAAATAATCTAATATTTTAATCCAAACTACAAGCAGTGCAAATGATTTGAACCAAAACAAAACCATGAAAGCGTACAGTGGTGGACGCTTGTGCAATGCTGCTACTCGGAGTGTTAGACTGGCGACTAGCTGCAAGTGTAGCCTGAAACAAGAAGAATATGATGATTCTGCTTAGCATATTCATTAGGGTACTCCTGATACAACTTTTTACTTTACTTACACTATATTAGAGTCTTAAGTGCTTTATACCGACCGATATTATCTAATACTATATCAGCACAAATCATGCATATTTGTATTACTTTGTAGTGTGTAATGTTAGAAAATGTTTGATCAAGTAAAGTGACTCAAACAGAGAACAATGGTTGATATGAAAAACAGTATCTTACTTATTATTAACAGTCTGGAATTGACTTACCATATTTTTCGGACTATAAATCGCAGTTTTTTTTCATAGTTTGGCCGGGGGTGCGACTTATACTCAGGAGCGACTTATGTGTGAAATTATTAACACATTACCGTAAAATATCAAATAATATTATTTAGCTCATTCACGTAAGAGACTAGACGTATAAGATTTCATGGGATTTAGCGATTAGGAGTGACAGATTGTTTGGTAAACGTATAGCATGTTCTATATGTTATAGTTATTTGAATGACTCTTACCATAATGTTACGTTAACATACCAGGCACGTTCTCAGTTGGTTATTTATGCGTCATATAACGTACACTTATTCAGCCTGTTGTTCACTATTCTTTATTTATTTTAAATTGCCTTTCAAATGTCTATTCTTGGTGTTGAGTTTTATAAATGATAAATGGGTTATACTTGTATAGCGCTTTTCTACCTTCAAGGTACTCAAAGCGCTTTGACAGTATTTCCACATTCACCCATTCACACACACATTCACACACTGATGGCGGAAGCTGCCATGCAAGGCACTAACCAGCAGCCATCGGGAGCAAGGGTGAAGTGTCTTGCCCAAGGACACAACGGACATGACTAGGATGGTAGAAGGTGGGGGTTGAACCCCAGTAACCAGCAACCCTCCGATTGCTGGCACAGCCACTCTACTAACTTCGCCAATACATTTCCCCAAAAAATGTGACTTATACTCCAGTGCAACTTATGTTTTTTTCCTTCTTTATTATGCATTTTCGGCCAGTGCGACTTATACTACGAAAAATACGGTATGCTGTCTTTAAGTTGAAGTGGAATTATATTTTTTTGACAACACGATGTGGCCACAATAATTCATTAAGTTACGCTCATGACGCAGTAGGTTGAATGATGCGGACACATTTGTTACTGGATACTTTCGAATACGTTTTTGCTTTAGACTAAACTGTAAGTAATTATTCGATACTCGTTTATGCTGTTTTTCAGACTGCAATATTGTTCAATTAAGGAAACTCATGAATGTCTAGCTTGTGTGGTTAGCTGTTGCGTAGCTGATAGCTGTAGTAGCCTATAGCCTACCACATGACTATTAAACTAGCAGCCCAGAGGCGAAATCTGGCCCGGAAATGACATCACTGAGTTCAGTTCAAAACTTGGGAGATAAACATTTTTGCTGCAGATAAAAAAAACAAAACAATGAAGTGCTTTTGTTGTATAAAGGAACTTGGACCACTGTAAACATATTGGCAGATCCTTGCGGTAAAGTAGGTGAAAATACAATCTAAACATCACAAAATGCCACAATTTCAGACGGCCATTTTGAATATTCCGCTCTGAATGTCTTCGGCAATTTCAGTAGATTTGGGGTGGAATGACGTCATGATGGGAATGCTTCTGCACAATTACCATATCAGCAGAGAAGTCATACTGGAAATATGCAAAAATTAGAACAAGATGTGCCATCTATCATTCACAATCCCGGTTTAAGACCTGAACACATATGTTTTTCTTTTTTATGCATTCTAAGTGGCAAATAAATAAAAGGCAGCTAACAATTGAGTCAATGGGGGCTCTCTATTCCACCCACAAGGCCCTCTAAAAAACCATCCAAAACCCGCCAACAATACTGTATTTATATATCGTGACTAGAGGTGGCAGAAATAATCGATTTTTATATTAATCCCAATTCTGACATGGACGAATATAAAATCAAATAGTCAATGTCAATAATCTATATATTTATTGTAAATAATGAAATGCAGACAGTTCTAAAATTTGGCTGAATGCAGCGAGCCACCTCACAGAGAGATCCAACCAGCTCCTTTACTATACGGCACTTATGTTCCAGTTTTGTACACATTTAATATAAAATAAATGTGATGGGAATTAAACTGTTTCTTATTACAAATACATTGTTTTTAAATGTTGCAAGTGATAAACGCTTATTTAGTGAAACGAAAATAATCAATATACATAAATTAAAAATGCATCAATTGAATTTTAATCAAATTGTAGCTCCTGAATCTAATCGGAACCGAATCGTGAGGTGCCCAGAGAGTCCCACCTCTAATTGTGACCTAAACATTAGCAATATTGTTATTATAAGCGCTAATGCAGACAAATTATGTTTGGCGGCATAAGAGAGAGGTAACTAGCTCATGCTGCAGCATTGAGCTGGCCGAAGTCCTGCTGCTACATTGTGTCTTGGCTTGTCAAAGTTCCTCTACATTATAAATCATGCCTCATCTGGTTATTAGGAGGATTTAGTCATTAAATGTGTTCATCTGTGACATTAAATTTATACCCGGAGATGGAGACTAAGAGGACAATCGAAGACAGTGTCTGCAGGCAGCAACTTTTCCTTTTAACCCTTCGTGTGGATTATAAATAATTATTCATCTATACGGGAACATCCTATCACTCGTCATCGCAGTGAGAGCAGACATTGTACAGTTAGCAAATGTTTATGTTCTTAGTTTGCATTACTTGTTTAGCACTTAGCAATACTGCTAGATTAAAGATGCTACAGTGTTTCACTAAAGCGAGATCTGTTTATCACACAGCTTCTAAAACTTGTAGCTCAACCTCCTTATATTCAGGCTAAAACAATATAAGGTTCTGGAACATCATTTTCCCCCAACGTAATCATTGTCGGCGCTCACAAACCGATGATTCATGATTAGCATTGTTGTTGGTCGGGAAGAGATCTGTGTTTCCCACCTCTACGTCAAAGATCACGTGACTGTCTTGCTCATTATCTCTCAAAATGGCTCGGGAATCTACTTGAGATTTATACTATTTTGGATCATGTTTATTTACTCGCAAACTTTGTCTTCCACCAACATTGAGTCTACTTGTTTTTTTTCTCCATTCTACTGGTACTTTAGGCCCTCTCTTTTAAGGAAGTTACTTAGGTGTTGCTGTAGCTTGTTTATTTCAGATGTAGCCAGTAGTAATTTTTTCAACTTCTTGTAGTAGTGGTTCCATTTTTAGGTCCTCTCTTTTTCATTATTTGGGCTATTCAAGTAATTACCTGGGAGTTTGAGTTCAATAAACTTGGGGGTGACTCACATTATTTCAGCAGATTATTAAAAACACAAAAGTGCTGTCATAGGAATGATCTTTGACTAGCTTTTTTGCAGATGAGCAGATCGCTCCTGTAACTCTTGACAAAATAAATACACCAAAATAAAATGTTTACTGTTCAGGACACCGCATGGTTCTCTGGAATGTACAAAATAAGACTTAACGGTGAAGATCCCGTCCAGGTCCTTTCTGCAAATGCTCTCCAAACAATTATGTTGACTATCCCTGGCCTACCATGTGTACTTTGCGTAAATTACTTTACTAAAATACAAGAAAAGACCAACCTTGTGTGCTTATTTGAGGACAATTAGCTGTAAACTGCTTGTCCAGCTTTGCACTAGTACACACGCTGCTGGACCGCTTGTATCAGAGATTTGAGATGCAAGCCGATATGACATCAATATTGGATTGGGACACTCCTAATAATAATGCAAGACCATTTTCCTTTACTGAACCTACTTGTTGCACGGCAGCCAGGTTATGGAGCTGAGCGCTGTTGATCTGCTGCTGCAGCATGAGTTGCTGGAAGTACTGAGCTGCATTTGGCTGTCTCTGCAGGGCTTGCAGAGCCTAAACAAGATCACGGTTAAGATTAATGATTAAAATAGTCTCCTATTGTCCACCAGAGATGGAGGTCAAGTTCTTACCTGCACAGCTTGCCGCTCATATAAAGACATGTGGGCTATCTGGGGTGGTCGGGAGTTCCTGCTTGGTGGAGGATTTCCATTGTTGTTCGCATTTGCGGTGGCACCTGCGGTTTGCTCCTCCTTCGCATCCATGATAACTATCAGAACACATGAAAGTAGCAGTCTCAGAACACTAGCAATATATTCTGCACAAATAATCTATATGTTAGATGTGCTTTAAAAGAATGCAAGACATCATGATGGAGAACCATCTTGGGTGCTGATGCTGCATTGCACCCACAAACCAACAAGAATATAACTTTCTCTGCTGGAGGGTTATCAATCAGTGTTCGTGAATCACAGCCGAGACATTAAAAGGTGATTCATGCCATTCCTTGAGTTTGAGTTTATTTGGAACATGCATGCATACAACATGATACATCACAATTTCCAGTTCCTCTATTCAACATGTTCGAAAAGGAGTAGGAAGAAACGGAGCTTATTTAATCCTACCCCTTTTCCTTTACATAGCAGTTGCTAAAACTTTTGTTCACTTCCTGTTGTCAATTTATTAACAATATACTCCATCAGTAATAACAATAAAAATAAATAAATAAATAATTGGTGAAGTAAGTTATATTTCATATGGTAAAATAAGTGAGATTATCTTGAAAATGAATGGATGAATGAAATAAATGCAGAATGTTTATCATGGTTCTTCTTCTTTGTACTTTGTAAACACTTTAAGTCTGAAGAGTTTCTTGAAGTGGATCATATTAGTACATTGTTTGATTTCTTTGCTTAATCCATTCCATAATTTAAATACACATACTGATAAACTGAAGGTCTTAAGTGTTGTACGTGCGTATAAATGTTTTAAATTAAATTTTTCTGTAATTGTTGTATATTCTTGGGTAGCAGATTAAGAGTTTGATTTGTGTATAATTTTAGCTGTTTGCAAATTCACTATGTCGTGGAATATCAGTATTTTCGATTCAATTAATAAAAGGGTTTGTATGTTCTCTATATCCAACATTACGTATTATTCTAACTGATCTTTTTTGTAACACCATTAATGAAGGAAGTGTACTTTTGTAGTTTCCCCATATTTCTACACAATAACTCAGATATGGTAACACGAGTGAGCAGTAGAGAATATGGAGTGATTTTTTGTCTAGAACAGTGTTTTTCAACCACTGTGCCCTGGCACACTAGTGTACCGTGAAATATTGTTTGGTGTGCCGTGGAAGATTATCTAATTTAACCTATTTGGGTTAAAAATATTTTTTGCAAAGCAGTAATTATAGTCTGCAAATGATGTGTTGTTGTTGAGTGTCGGTGCTGTCTAGAGCTCGGCAGAGTAACCGTGTAATACTCTTCCATATCAGTAGGTGGGAGCCGGTAGCTAATTGCTTTGAAGATGTCGGAAACAGTGGTAGGCAGTGTGAAGGTAAAAAGGTGTCTAATGCTTAAACCAAAAATAAACCAAAGGTGAGTGCCCCTAAGAAAAGGCATTGACTCTTAGGAAAGGCTATGCAGAACGAAACTAAGACTGAACTGGCTACAGAGTAAACAAAAACAGAACGCTGGACGACAGCAAAGACTTACTGTGGAGCAGAGACGGCGTCCACAATGTACATCCGAACATGACATGACAATCAACAATGTCCCCACAAAGAAGGATAAAAACAACTGAAATATTCTTGTTTGCTAAAACAAAGTAGATGCGGGAAATATCGCTCAAAGGAAGACATGAAACTGCAAAAGGAAAATACCAAAAAAAGAGAAAAAGCCACCAAAATAGGAGCACAAGACAAGAACTAAAACACTACACACAGGAAAACAGCAAAAAACTCAAAATAAGTCACGGCATGATGCGACAGGTGGTGACAGTACACCTACTTCGAGACAAGAGCTATATTGATGAATGGTTGGTTATGGTTTAAAGTCATATCCAACAATTGCGACAGTGACTTTTTACTGTCTACTGAGTTTCGTTTTTTAATGATTTCTGCTGGTGGTGTGCCTCCGGATTTTTTCAACGCAAAAAATGTGCCTTGTCTCAAAAAAGGTTGAAAAACACTTGTCTAGAACATGTTTTGCTTTATTCTAAAACATGTTTTGCTTTATTCTAGAACATGTTTTGCTTTATTCTAGAACATGTTTTGCTTTATTCTAGAACATGGTTTGCTCTATTCCTTGCTTAATAAGCAAAATAAACATCGAATCCGCTTAATTTCCCACATGCAGGTTCTACAGGTCTAAAAAGCCAATGAAAAGAGCACCATGGAGGGAAGCTAGGTTAAAACTATTAAGATATGGCTAACAACAATAGACTTAGCAAGTTATCATTAAAAAAAAATAAAAAAATATTGTATGGTCAAAAATCATCGTTTTAGCACGTCTTGGACATAAAAAGACAGACGTTAGTTTTAAGGTCATACCAACGACTAAAGAGTGTGTTCCATTTGAGATAATTAGCTAGCAGTTAGCAGTCAGAAGCTACATGAAGAACGCTCATGCAAAAAGTAATGGTCAAAGTGCGCCTCTAGGCTCGGCGTGCTTGTGTCTTTACCTTTTCTTGGTTAATATGTTACTTTTTCCTTCCTATTCGCAGTGAAATGATGATTCCCTGGATTCCAAATACAAAACGCCGAAAGCCTTTTATTGGCTTTTTGGCTGTAAAAAATCCGCCCCCAACAGGTCGAGCTTCTTCTTCTTCTTCTTCTTCTTGGTGGTTTTTCGGCAGTTGCAAACTAAGTTAGTGCATTACCGCCACCCTCCGGATGTGAATAATATTTTTATTAAAGCTAAAAAGTGAGCTTCCTGTGCTATATACACTACCCTCACATAGAGATAGATAAATAGATTAAAACATGTTTCAAACTGAACTGTGACTTCAGAAAAAAACAATTTCCACTCCATGTTGATGACCCTTTAAAACAAAAATTAGTATGGTTAGATTAAAATTAATAAAAAATTCCAGCAGCAGTGTACAGATTTGAGATAAAATATAAAATAATTTAAAAAGTAAATAATGGAGGTATAAATGGAAATAAAATAGAAAATATAACAATAGGAATACAAATAAAAAGTAACAATAAGAATAAAAATATAACAGTGACAATAAGAATACATGTATAACAAGAGAAATTAGACAGTAGTGGCCATGTTATGAAGAGATAAAAAATGTAGAAAAATGGTAATTACCGGTATGTCAATTATAGGAAAGATGTGATGTGTATATTGCACTTTAAAAAAAAAATATATATATATATATATATATATATATATATATATATATATATATATATATATATATATATATATATATATACATATATATATATATATATATATATATATATATATATATATATATATATATATATATATATATATATATATATATATATACATATATATATATATACATATATATATATATATATATATATATATATATATATATATATATATATATATATATATATATATATATATATATATATATATATATTTTTTTTTTAAAGTGCAATATACACATCACATCTTTCCTATAATTGACATACCGGTAATTACCATTTTTCTACATTTTTTATCTCTTCATAACATGGCCACTACTGTCTAATTTCTCTTGTTATACATGTATTCTTATTGTTCTTAATTACCGGTATGTCAATTATAGGAAAGATGTGATGTGTATATTGCACTTTAAAAAAAAAATATATATATATATATATATATATATATATATATATATATATATATATATATATATATATATATATATATATATATATATATATATATATATATATATATATATATATATATATATATATATATATATATATATATATATACATATATATATATATACATATATATATATATATATATATATATATATATCAGATGTGGCCCCGCCACTTTATTTTATTTGGCCCTTGAAAGCCTGCAAATAATATGTATCAATAAAGTACTGTAACTTTTCTTACTAAATTTATTCTTTCTTAAAACAATATATGTACTCCATGTAATCGCAAATTATGTTAACTTAAATATTGTCTAATTATGCAAAGATATATTGTCGAACATTCAAACCATTTTTTAAAAAAGAAATACATACTAATAATAACGATTTCAAAGCAAGTTTTAGGGCTATATAAATAAACATTGATTGATTGATTGATTGAAGTTATCCATCAAATTGTGCAATGCAAAAGAAGCAAAAGATTTCATGGTAAAATTGTGAAATTTACTTTGGTTTCCACAGCATTTTTCTGTAAATGAAAACAACTGCACTTTTTTACTGTAATAAACTGTGGTGCTGTTTTGGCATTTACAGTAATACACTGAAAAAATCTACAGTTGTTGATTTGCGGTAAAAAAAAAAAAAAACGAAAAAATTCAAAAAACAACAAACAAACTGGCAGCTCAGGTGCCACGATTTTACTGTAAAATTGCAGTTTTTTTTACTTACAGTAAAAAAAAAAAAAAAGGAAAATTTACAGTAAAATTCTGGCAACGGTCTTTTTTTCTTTTACCATAAAAACAGCAGTACTGTTTCTCCATTTCAAGTAATATACACTAAATTTTGAGGTGTAATTATTGCAACATACTTTTTTTTAACATTTTAGTTTAAAACAAATCTACCAATAAAATGCATTAAAAAGTGTGTAATAATAGTATTCACTGTTAGAAGCGGCGCTCTGGGGCCAAATATAAGTGCGATGTTGTGGCCCTCAGTGCAAACGACTTTGACACCTCTGCTCAATTCCTTTGCTCAGCATGTTTACATTTTATCAGCCGATCGCAAGCTTTTCTTCTTCGTCTTTTGAATACTTTTAGATGTTCACAATGGACAACACCGCCACCTAGTGGTTGGTGTTTAATAATGCAAGGAACGTTATTGCCATACCAGCAGACAAGGTGGCAAATTGTATTCATACTTTATTGGAAATCATTCGAATAAATTGTATGTCTGAAAGCTGAGAAGCACTATTAATTACTATTCATTTGAATATAGAAGTACTAAATTAATGTTTTTATTTATACAATATATACATTAGTGTCAGGTCAACATATATAACTTTTTTAATTCAAACATCACTGCATACTGTACACAAAATGTCCAAATGTGAGGACATCCATTACAACATGTTTCAAACTGAACTGTGACTTCAGAAAAAAAAAAAAAATTCCACTCCATGTTGATGACCCTTTAAAATAAAAATAAGTATGATCTTTTTAAAGATTTGGAAGGATTCATAGATTATAAATAAAATGAAAGAATTCTATATGTAACACAAAAAATGAAGTTAAAGCAAAGAAAAGAGAAGTGACTTTAAAATCCCAAACATCATTTTCCATCAAGTTTGAAAAGCTGGTTTTAATCACTGACCAACACATTCCAAATTGTACAGTGTATATACTTTATAATACCGGGGAATTGCCCTCGTTACCATCAAATCACTTTCGTATTATTTAATACTTAGTTATTCAAAGGTAAAATTACAAGGAGCTGTAGAAATAATATTGGCATTATTAAGGACTTTATCAGTTTTGGTTATTTGCTATGAAAGTGCATTCATTTTATCAAAATATATATATAAATATCTAATTCAAAAATAACCAATGCACATTTTGTTACCATATATCTGTATACATTTGCTTGTACCAGCAAAACTTACGAACTTTGGGCGAGTGTTTTCAATCATTGAATGTGAATGTTGTGTATTAATTATACATTTATGTTGACCTGTGTGAGTGGAATGAGGACTGACCTAAAATGAAACGTTCACAATATCCAACCCCCCTAAATAACAGTTTTAAAGGAAGAAAAAAAACAAAGCAGTGTGTTATGACCTATGTGGGCCTGCAGTATACTCACACATCATTAGCAGGGGGGGAATATCATATAGATTTGCATTAAGTAGAAACTACACTTCCTGTCACATTTCTAGAGTAGAAACTTCGCTTTAATCCCAAATGAATCACTTGATGAACGAGGTGCGGAGGTTGCTAATCTGCATGAAGGAGCTCTACATTGTGTCTGTACATTACACGCCCTGCCCTTTCCTTCGGAACAGAGTTCGCCTACAGGCAGTTTCATCAAACCTGTCACACAGTGAAAACAAAAGCGCGCTCTGTGAGGTCACATGGGTAACAAGTGGTCATCTCGCTCTTCGGGCTCCTCCTCTAAAGGTTCTGTGGCCACTCCCCTGTAGGTAGGGCGCTCCTCTCGATCCCGTGAGCGGCATACAAAGTCGCAACCGTCCTGTAAAGAGAAGGATTAATGGATTCTAATAAAAGTAGGTGATGCCTTGACGTCATCGTCGTGTTGTACTTACGGCCGAGAGATTGCCGACCTCCACCCAGAAGGCATAATTGGGGAACTGGTCCATGCCTTTGGCCCCGACGATGAGCCGCTGGTAGAGGAAACCTCCAACGAGGTAAACAGCCAGTAGACTGAAAGCACTGTAATAAGAGATGACAATCAATGTTTGTACTATATCTTGTCAAGGGACAATAACATAGAACGTAAACGTGTTTATAGTCAGTGTGCAGCTTGTTAGGGATGTGAATCTTACAGCAACTCACGATTCGATTCTTGGGGTGATAATTGGATTCAGAATTGATTCTTGATTCAACACAATTCTTAATTCAAACTCATTCTTGCAATATATTATTTGATATAAAAAATATAATGAAAACCTTTTCAAAACAATTAAATGTTACAAATAGAGATGTCCGATATTATCGGCCGATAAATGCTTTAAAATGTAATTATCGGTATCGGTTTTTTATTATCGGTATCTGTTTTTTTTTGTGTTTTTTTTAAATCAACATAAAAAACACAAGATACACTTACAATTAGTGCACCAACCCAAAAAACCTCCCTACCCCATTTACACTCATTCACACAAAAGGGTTGTTTCTTTCTGTTATTAATATTCTGGTTCCTACATTATATATCAATATATATCAATACAGTCTGCAAGGGATACAGTCCGTAAGCACACATGATTGTGCCTGCTGCTGGTCCACTAATAGTACTAACCTTTAACAGTTAATTTTACTCATTTTCATTAATTACTAGTTTCTATGTAACTGTTTTTATAGTGTTTTAATTTATTTTTTATTCAAGAAAATGTTTGTAATTTATTTATCTTATTTTATCAATTTTTTAAAAAAGGACCTTATCTTCACCATACCTGGTTGTCCAAATTAGGCATAATAATGTGTTAATTCCACGACTGTATATATCGGTATCGGTAATTAAGAGTCGGACAATATCGGAATATCAGGTATCGGTAAAAAAGCCATTATCGGACATCCCTAGTTACAAAGGCTTGTCTTGGCAGCGAGTAAGCACAAAGATGGCCTAATACAGTGGTTCTCAAACTTATATTTTTTACCAAGTACCACGTCAGAAAACATTTGGCTCTCCAAGTACCAACATTATGACTAATATTAAAATACAGTATCATAGTATTTAATTAAAAACAAGGCAGAAGTTTTATTTATAAAGTATATTGTAACATTACTCACAGTTTGAAAACAGGAAAATAAAACTGTTACATTACAATATTGAATTAAGTGATTATTTGCTGTAACACTAAATAGAGCTACCGTACCAAAATTTGAGACTCACTGGCCCTAATAAATGTCTGTGAAAATTGATTCTTAAAAAACATATCCATGAAAATGAGTCAACACAAAGCCATTACTGTCGAAATAGCTGGAGACTTGTGAGTAGCAAGATAATTGTGTCTTGCCTACTGTCAAACATAATGGGCCGTGGATGCATGAGTGCTGCAGGTGCTGCGGTTTAAGAAAGTTTGATCATATAACGCCTAGACTGGCTCACCTGCACTGGCTTCCTGTGCACTTAAGATGTGACTTTAAGGTTTTACCACTTACGTATAAAATAGTAAATGGTCTAGCTCCATCCTATCTTGCTGATTGTATGTCCCGGCAAGAAATCTGCGTTCTAAGAACTCTGGCTTATTAGTGATTCCCAGAGCCCCAAAAAAAGTCTGCGGGCTATATAGTACTCTGGAATGCCCTGCCGGTAACAGTTAGAGATGCTACCTCAGTAGAAGCATTTAAATCCCATCTTAAAACTCATTTGTATGCTCTTGCCTTTAAATAGACCCCCCTTTTAGACCAGTTGATCTGCCGTCTCTTTTCGGCTCTGCCCCCCTAGTTGTTCAAAGTCAGGACCCGGGGTGGACCACTCATCTGTGCATCAGTTGGGGACGTCTCTGCGCTGCTGACTTGTCTCCACTCAAGATGATCCCTTGCTGGCCCCACTATGGACTGGACTCTCACACTATTAACTACATCCACTCGACATCCATTGCACCGGTCACCCAGGGGGGGATCCCCACATCTGCGGTCCCCTCCAAGGTTTCTCATTGCATCTCATTGAGTTTTTTCTTGCCCTGATGTGGGATCTGAGCCGAGGATGTTGTTGTGGCTTGTGCAGCCCTTTGAGACACTTGCCATTAAGGGCTATACAAAAACTTTGATTGATTGATTCATTGAGGGGAAACATGAATTCCAACATGCACTGTGACAATGTGAGCACAACTTGAGAAACTAGGCCACGTGACAGTTTTCCAACATGATATATGGACATCAAACACCCCTTCAAGAGCACCTGTGGGGCATCCTAAAGTGGGTGGAAGGAAGTTGCAAGGTGTCTAACATCCACCAGGTACACCAGTGATGTCATCATGGAGGAGTGGAGGAGGATTCCACTAACAATCTGGGCTGCTCTGGTCAGTCTATGCCCAGGAGGATGAATGCAATGCTATATAACGATGATACTTTGGACATCATTACTGTGAGTTGTACTCACTTATATTGCCAGCTATTCAGAAAATAATGGCTGCGTGTGACTCATTCTTAGTTAGATAATAAATACACACTGCTAAACAAACTGTACATTGACTATTCTAAACTATATCCAAGTTTACTCTAAACATATCCATACTGTGACCAAAGTGTAAGTTGTTTCTCTCATGTTACCCTCAATGAACTGCAGTGCCCTAGTGTCAGAAGCACTCATGTAGCCTCACCACTGTAGACAAGACAAAATTATCTTCCCAATCACTTGTGTTGCCAGCTATTCAGATAATATGTTGACTCGTGGTTAGTGAATAGTAGATCTGAGCTGACATACAAGCAGTATACTGAAAGTACACTACCGTTCAAAAGTTTGGGGTCACATTGAAATGTCCTTATTTTTGAAGGAAAAGCACTGTACTTTTCAATGAAGATAACTTTAAACTAGTCTTAACTTTAAAGAAATACACTCTATACATTGCTAATGTGGTAAATGACTATTTTAGCTGCAAATGTCTGGTTTTTGGTGCAATATCTACATAGGCCCATTTCCAGCAACTATCACTCCAGTGTTCTAATGGTACAATGTGTTTGCTCATTGGCTCAGAAGGCTAATTGATGATTAGAAAACCCTTGTGCAATCATGTTCACACATCTGAAAACAGTTTAGCTCGTTACAGAAGCTACAAAACTGACCTTCCTTTGAGCAGATTGAGTTTCTGGAGCATCACATTTGTGGGGTCAATTAAACGCACAAAATGGCCAGAAAAGGAGAACTTTCATCTGAAACTCGACAGTCTATTCTTGTTCTTAGAAATGAAGGCTATTCCACAAAATTGTTTGGGTGACCCCAAACTTTTGAACGGTAGTGTATATCCAAGTTTACTTTCTATAATATTATCCCTTGAGAAGATACTGAGATGCTGTTTGTCGTGTCTTCCAATTCACTCACATGATGAGTATGATGGAGCCGGCGCTAAGCTTGTATTCAAGAGGTGGACACACGGCACTGGACTCTAGCTTGAACTGGTAGTAGCAGTGCTGCTCCCGTTCCCTGTTCTCCTGAACCACCTCCAGTTGGCCCTAGGAAAGTAGAGGATGAACCAGTATGATACTTGCTGATAAAAAAAAACAGATGAGGGAGGGGATACTGTTTTCACAATGGATATACAGTGGAACCTCAATTTACGAACCCCTCATTGTAGGAACTTTTCAATTTACGAATCAGACCGCATAAAAATATGCTTTGGTGTACGAACCTTGCTCATTCATTCAGTAGAGCAGTGCTGTGCTAATTGCTACTTTGTGTGCGTGTCACACGTTTGTTTTTAGCCTTTTCATAGCATTTTTGAGTTTTGCTAGCTCAATATGAGTCCAAAGAAAGCAAAAGACAAGCAATGTGTGGTGTGAAACATTCAAGAAGTATTAACAGTTTTAGGTTTAATTTTTTATTCTTAATCATCGTAGCGATCTGGCTGTTTAACTTAAGGAGTTTGTGATTTCAAACTGAGGGTGCACAACAGGGCTAGTGACAATGTGTGTGTGTGTCTGTCGGCAGGGCAGCTTCATATGAGGACAGTTCTGCGAGTTGTTTTGTTATTACATAGAATGTTAAACCACCCTTCCCACCTGTAATGTTTGCATGATATACAGCACTTTATACTGTGTTCAAAGTGTACAAATTAGGGATGTAACGATTCGATTTCACAACGATTTGATTAAATATTTGTTGTTGCCGATACGATTCAGGGATGATCTCTTTTTTTTTTTTTTAGAATGATACAATACGATTCAGTACATTTTAGCAAAAAAAAGTCAAGCAGTGTGACTGTGAAATAGTGGACACTGCAAGTGCAGTTTCGTATATTCCTGGTATTTCTTATAAGCGACTTATGTATAAATTAATTGGGGATGCAAACAAACAAACAAACAACAATCAATAGCTAATGCATTCACATCTTATTTAAATAAAGTGCAACCAACACTCCAGATTGAATTAACAAGACGAAACACTTTCTGCTCAAATTTTAAACATTCATGCAATTTTTAAAAAAAAAGTACAGTGTACAACATTTTAACAGTAGATTTACTTGCTAAATCCCCGACCCGACCATACAGTATCGGTTCTCCAACCTGGCGTCGCCGATGACGGACAGCGTCCCAGGTTGTGCAGAAGCATGTACCGTATGCTCCCTGTTTATGGCGTTGGTCCCTTGCTTCCTAATCTCCATAGCCTCCTTCATCCATCTCTTCCATTAATTTAGTTCTCATGAAATGATTTCTCCTTGTGTTCCCCGTGTCGGTGCGTCACGGTAACTTGCACCGCTGTCACTTCCATTGTGTTGGCTGCGTCTTCTGTGGTTTAAAGTTGTGTTGCGGCTTTATAATTGTGTTGTGACGTTTGTATTTGTTGTGGCTTTTGCAATCGTGCTGTAGCTGAAAGTTATGATACTGTAATGCCCGGCAGTGGAGAAGGAGAGACAGTGGAAGATACACTCTCAGCCGCTTTTTTTAACAAGCCCTAACAAACTCAGGTAGTCAAAACACATGTTTAAACACACAGACACCCAAACTCTCGCGGGACTCGGATCACTCGTCTGCCACTTTCGCACACGTCACACACAATAGTACCACCTTTTAAAGCCACACAGACACACATGCCACAGATATTACACTATCGTCTTGTGGGTTTGCGTTTGTTATGACCTTTCTCGACCACTGTAGATATCCGCCATTTTTGTGTTGATGACTTCAGAGACGGAAATATAGACTTAACGTTTAAAACCTTTATTATTACAAGTGCCGTTCTTAAATCCAATGTTTTCCTTTTTCTAGTATCGATAAAATCAATCAATTCCCTTTTAAAACGATCTTGGATCGATACCTATATCTTGGAAGGCAAACTTGCCAAGCACAGATTGATATACTTTAAATTTAGTAATATAAATGTATTTATTACCATTACTATTGATCTATTATTATCGATCAATCGTTACATCCCTCGTACAAACCTTTGCCAAAAATACATATATACAAAATATTTTGTCAAGGCTGGAACCCATTATTCATGTTTAGTGTACTTATTTTCTTTGTTTCAATATATAATTACAAACTTTTCTATTGACCAACCCTGTCCAAGAACCAATTATAGGACAACTGCACTTTTTGGGGAATTTTGCCTATCATTCAGTTCAGTTCAGTTTTAGTTTACTTCTAACATGCATACGACACAATGTAATGCATCACATATTTCCTGTTGTTTCATTACAGCACGTCCGAAAAGGAGTAGGAAGAAACTGAGCATATTTAATCCTACCCCTTTTCATACCATAGCAATTGTATCCCATTTCCTTGTTCTCTGTAACAGAACAGTGAATAAATAAATAATTTACCATAGTAAGTAAACAAATATTAAATACATAAATAATCTTTATTTTAAAAAAATCCTTATGTAAGAACACATATGTCTTTCTTTTTTTAATGCATTGTAATTTGTAATACGTATGTGGGCTCTGTACCGAGGATGTCGTTGTGGCTTGTACAGCCCTTTGAGACACTTGTGATTTAGGGCTATATAAATAAACATTGATTGATTGATTGATTGATAATACAGTATATATTTTTAACATGTAAAGCGACTTTGGGTACTTAGAAAAGCGCTATATAAATCCCAGGTATTATTATTATTATTAAACCGCAAATATTAAGTGGATAACAATGCAGCTAATGAGAGTCATCTATTGCGCCCATAAAGCCCTCTTTAAAAACATCCAAAAACCGCCAACAATGTTCTGACCTACTATTGGTGACATTGTTATTATTAGAGCTTACGCAAACAAACTTATTTTAACCACATCGGGATCAAAGAGAGGCAACAAGTTTATGCAGCTATTAACATACTGAGCAGGTGAGCTTCTGCATCGCCTAGAGGTTGGTAAAAGTTAATTGTACAGTGTATCATGCCTCACACTTGTATAGTAGATGTTGTGTCCATGAACCGAGAAGTTGGTAAACTCTGACATTCAATTTAGACCCGTAGATCGCCATGAATACATGAAAAGACTGTTTGCTCCCACACTTTTTTTTTTTTACCTTTGTGAGGACTATGATTATTTCTTCATCTAAATGGGGAGATACAAACATCCCACTGGTCGGCATCTCAGAGAGCAGACATTGCACAGGAAGTGATTGTTTTATTATGTTTGTCATTTTCGTTTAGCACTTAGCAAAGGTGCTACTTGCTGCATCTGCTTATCACTCAGCTTCCAAAACCTGTAGCTCATCCTCCGTATATCCGCGTTCCAAAATATAAGGTCCTGGATCATCATTTGTCCCAAAGTAATCGTTGTTGGCTCTCATGAAGTCTATGACTACTAACATGGTTAATGGATGTAGTAGTATTTTGTCGAAATAAATAGCAAACATTGTGACGCATCTGTGAAATAAATGTGCTGCCGTAATGCTTAAAATGACCAAAACACATAAATATTACATTTTATAATATATGTGTCTGTTATTACATTAAATGTACACCTACAGTATGTATATAAATTGATGATTGAGGCTACTGGGTGATTTTTAGACTGCTTTATAGGCAGAATAGATCGAATCCCCATTACCTTGATTGTTAGCCAACTATTGCTATCGTTGATTTACAACTTAGAATGTTCGGTCCAAGTCGCTCTCTCTCCCCCAATGTTGATCTCGGCACTCTGTCCCCATATCTCAGCGACTGTGTCACAAACCTGGGGGTAAAGTTCTACTCAGATTTTAAGTACGAAAAACAAATCAGCAGCTTTTATCACCTACGCCAAATAGCGAAAGTGAAACCGTTTTTGTCAGGACCTGATCTTGATAAATTAATCCACGCTTTTACCTCGACTCGTCTTGACTACCGCAATGCCCTGTACGTAGGCATTAGCCAGGCCTCCCTCGCCCGCCTGCAGCTTGTGCAGAACTCTGCTGCTCGTCTGCTAACACAGACCTGCGGGCGTGAGCACATCACCCCTATACTAGCGTCCCTTCACTGGCTCCCTGATACCGAAGTAAATGATAAATAAAAGTACATGTCAAACTACTTCCTTAACGTAAATGACCGCCATAACCACAACACCAAGGGGAGCTCCACTAACCACATTAAACCCAGATTCCGATCTAACAAAGGTCTTAACTCATTCTCTTTCTATATGAATGCGCTCCCAACAGGTATAAAAGAAAGGGCATCTCTATCCTCCTTCAAAACCGCAATAAAAGTACACCTCCAGGCAGCTACAACCCTAAACTAACACCCTCCCCGGATTGTTAATAATCAAATGTAAACAATCAAATGCAGATACTTGTTTTTATGCCTTCTGATCTCTCTCTATCTCTCTCTCTATGTCCACTACTTGCTGTACATATCCTACCAAGTCAGACCTACACTGTTCTAAAATCCATTTCTCTGTTCTCAATTGTTGATGACTGATGATAACAACCAAACCTACGCCCCTCCCCTCCCTCCACACCCCGGATTGTAAATAATGTAAATAATTCAATGTGATTATCTTGTGTGATGACTGTAATATGATGATAGTATATATCTGATAGTATATATCTGTATCATGAATCAATTTAAGTGGACCCCGACTTAAACAAGTTGAAAAACTTATTCGGGTGTTACCATTTAGTGGTCAATTGTAGGGAATATGTACTTCACTGTGCAACCTACTAATAAAAGTCTCAATCAATCCCTGTGCGCTACCGAATCAACTTTAAAATCTTACTATTTCATTTCAAATGTCTAAACAACCTCGCTCCAACATATCTCTCCGACCTCCTTCAGCCTTCGTGCCCGCCCCCCCCGATCCCTAAGATCAGCCGATCAGCTGCTGATGACGGTCCCTGACACAAGGCTGAAGCTTAGAGGTGACAGAGCTTTCGCCGCCGTTGCTCCCAAGCTCTGGAACGACTTACCTTTGAGTGTTAGGCAGGCCTCCTGTCTTCCTGTTTTTAAATCGCTCTTAAAAACACAGTTTTATTCCCTGGCCTTTAACACTCTGTGATCTCCATCCTGCTCTGGCGTCCCATAATGCACCTGCTGTGAACCTGTTTCTCAGTTTTTTTTGTATCTCCTTTGTGTTTGTTCTTTTTTTATCGAGTTGCGTTTGCTCGTTTTTCTTGTTATCTTTTAACTTGCTTATTGTACAGCACTTTGGCTACCCCTGTGGTAAATTGTAAATGTGCTTTATAAATAAAGTTGATTTGATAAAAAAAGAAAGACGTGTGTTCTCGTCTCACACAGGGATTGGGAATGATAGACAAAATTCCAAAAAAGTGCAGTTCCCTATTAAGTTTGTAAATCAAGGTTTCAATGTTTATACTTGGCTTCTGTCCAGCTTGTTTATGCAACATTCTTGTCTTTGTTTTAACTCCACTGACTTACCGATTCCAAATTTCGGTTGCAAAAAATCATTACAAAGGCTTTCCTCTGTTCTTTGGAGCAGTGGGTATCGTATTTTTCTCCATTTCCATAGATCAACCACACATAGTCGCCTGCAAGGGGAGAACAGAATATAACACAGTTCTTAATAGGAATGCACCTGCTTCGGTACATTATTATGACAAGACACGCAGCAACAAACACTAAATATATACTTATGTTGCATGTGAAATGCTAAACTGCTGCTTGTAAATCTGCCATGGCATTGTCATGCTAATAAAATTACTTTGCTGTTGGAGGAAGTATTTTGCATCATTTATCATGACAGGATGTTCTCTAATCAAATTACAGGAACTGAAGAAATGCAGCCCCGTTGGTGACATTGGTTAACATCACAGCATTTCATAGCAAGTCTTCGCAGTTTGTATGGAATGATCTTGTAACAGTCCATAACGCCATAATTGCTTTTCTGTCTATATTTACTTACTTCCTCCAATGACCTCTGTTGCGTTGTACAAGCCAACCACGGTTATCTTCGGTCCCGTCTTCTGGTTTTCCACCTGAATGACACCGGCTCCTGGGACGCCTCCTGCGTCGCCGCACAGCTGGAACGCGTACGAGTACTTTGCCTCTCCAATCTGCATCTCTGCCGTGAAGCTATCAACAACGTAGAGAAGAAGACACGCTCTGGTAACGAACATACTAACGTCAACGGCTGTGTCTCATACTTCTTGCGGGTGAGCGGCTCTATTCGCCGCAGGACCTTCCGTTCGGACTCAGACTCAAAGACGAGTTTGCAGTTCTTGGTGCCGTCATCGGCGTGAGTCCCACTGCCTCGCAGGAAAAGCTGAACTACCAACGTCCAAACCAGGAGAGATCCTCGACTGGGATAGGTTAACACCTGCCAGAGACATTGTTGCATTACGTTATTAATAGAGATGTCCGATAATATCGGGCTGCCGATATTATCGGCCGATAAATGCTTCAAAATGTAATATCGGAAATTATCGGTATCGGTTTGGAAATTATCGGTATCGGTTTCAAAAAGTAAAATGTATGTCTTTTTAAAACGCCGCTGTACGTAGTGGTACACGGACGTAGGGAGAAGTACAGAGCGCCATTAAACCTTAAAGGCACTGCCTTTGCGTGCCGGCCCAATCACATGATACCTACGGCTTTTCACGCACACAAGTGAATGCAAAGCATACTTGATCAACAGCCATACAGGTCACACTGAGGGTGAGGTATAAACTACTTTAACACTGTTACAAATATGCGGCACATTGTGAGCCCACACCAAACAAGAATGACAAACACATTTCGGGAGAACATCCGCACCGTAACACAACATAAACACAACAGAACAAATACCCAGAACCCCTTGCAGCACTAACTCTTCCGGTACGCTACAATATACACCCCTCGCTACCTCCTATCCCCTCCCCAACCCCGCCCACCTCAACCTCCTCATGCTCTCTCAGGGAGAGCATGTACCAAATTCCAGGCTGCTGTTTTGAGGCATGTTTAAAAAAAAAGCACTTTGTGACTTCAATAATAAATATGGCAGTGCCATGTTGGCATTTTTTTTCCATACCTTGAGTTGATTTATTTTGGAAAACCTTGTTACATTGTTTAATAAATCCATCAGGGCATCACAAGAAAATTAGGCATAATAATGTGTTAATTCCACGACTTTATATATCGTATCGGTTGATATCGGAATCGTAATTAAGAGTTGGACAATATCGTCATATCGGCAAAAAAGCCATTATCGGTAGGGATGTCCGATAATGGCTTTTTGCCAATATCCGATATTGACCAAACCCTTAATTACCGATACCGATATCAACCGACACCGATATATACAGTCGTGGAATTAACACATTATTATGCCTAATTTGGACAACCAGGTATGGTGAAGATAAGGTCCTTTAAAAAAAAAAAAAAAAAAAAAATAAGATAAATAAATTAAAAACATTTCTTGAATAAAAAAGAAAGTAAAACAATATAAAAACAGTTACATAGAAACTAGTAATGAATGAAAATGAGTAAAATTAACTGTTAAAGATTAGTACTATTAGTGGACCAGCAGCATGCACAATCATGTGTGCTTACGGACTGTTTCCCTTGCAGACTGTATTGATATATATTGATATATAATGTAGGAACCAGAATATTAATAACAGAAAGAAACAACCCTTTTGTGTGAATGAGTGTAAATGGGGGAGGGAGGTTTTTTGGGTTGGTGCACTAATTGTAAGTGTATCTTGTGTTTTTTATGTTGATTTAATAAAAAAAACTAAACAAAAACAAAAAACCGATACCGATAATAAAAAAAAACGATACCGATAATTTCCGATATTACATTTTAAAGCATGTATCGATATTATCGGACATCTCTAGTTATTAATACAAGTGAATGATGATAATACACTGGAATGATTGTTTATTGTGGTCCATAAATGTCATTGTTTAATAGGTTGTAATGTAAATAATGGTTGTTCGATGTCAAATTACACTGATATCGAGGTTTTTTTTTGTCTAAATCAGTGGTTCTTAACCTGGGTTCGATCGAACCCTAGGGATTCGGTGAGTCGGTCTCAGGGGTTCGGCGGAGGTCAAGACACACTCGACTCATCGTGTAAATAAAAACTTCTCCCTATCGGCGTATTAGGGATACGGCAACAGCAGAAGTCACACTGATTTGCAGGTGTGTAATTTGTTTTGAGTTTATGCACTGTGTTGGTTTTGTTCTTTAAACAAGGTGATGTTCATGCACGGTTCATTTTGTGCACCAGTAATAAAACATGGTAACACTTTAGTATGGGGAACATATTCACCATTAATTAGTTGCTTATCAACATGCAAATTAGTAACATATTGGCTCTTAACTAGTCATTATTCAGTACTTATTAATGCCCTATTCGGCATGGCCTTAATATAACCGTAACCCTAACCAAATAACTCTAAATTAAGTCTTTGTTACTTAGAATATGTTCCCCTAGTGTCCAAAAAACTCTAAATTAAGTCTTTGTTAGTTAGAATATGTTCCCCATACTAAAGTGTTACCAAAAACATATAACTTTGTCTTGAATGTGAAAAAAAAACCCATTGTATTTTTCACTAAAGAAGGGTTCGGTGAATGCGCATATGAAACTGGTGGGGTTCGGTACCTCCAACAAGGTTAAGAACCACTGCTCTAAATACTCTAGTGCCCCCAATTCCCATGGGTAATGTATTATTCAACATAGTGAAATATGTAAACATATGCAAAATACATGCTAAATATAGTATGCATTGCATTTTACTCTATTTGTTCATGTACTTGACTACAAGTAGAATCAACTTTTGAAGCAAACCGTAAAGAGGTCAGAAAACACAACAATGCTGTGAACGTACCTGCATTATTTCTGCTTTAATAGCGATTGAGAAGTTAGCTGACAGCAGCACAAGTGATGCAGCGAGCCTCCTTGTGCCAGAGCCACTTCCTGGTTGACTTTAGCAAAAAAATAAATAAAAAAAATAAAAAAAGAGTTCTGAGTCTAATTTTCCCCTAAATTATACAAACAAATACATATTTATACCAGCCTTCAAACGACTAGGCTGCCGTTTCTTTACGACGACGCTCTTTTTCGTCGGAGAAGTGTCTTAGACGCGACCTGATACGAGCAGGAGTGGAGGAGTTCCAAAGTGCGGAAGTGAAACTAAACGAGCCATCACGTGACCACAGCGTCCAATGAGAAGCGCGAGATTCCGCTACGTGACGTCAGCTGACCGGAAGCGTCTCTGCAACGAATGAAAAAAAAACCGTAGACTCTGGGAAATGAATAGTAAGTGTTTTGTGTTTTTTTGACTTTTGAACAACATACACTATAAATGGCTATAACCATGTTAATGTTATTATTATAAACAACAATTCAATAAGGCCAGTATAGTTAATTTTAAAATTAATATAAAACAACATGCAAGGCAGCTCCCGCCATCAGTGTGTGAATGTGTGTGTGAATGGATGAATGTGGAAATAGTGTCAAAGCGCTTTGAGTACCTTGAAGGTAGAAAAGCGCTATACAAGTATAACCCATTTATTTATCATTTATAACATAGTTGCCAACCATATTGCAAATTGTTAACCAGGGGTGACGTCAAACTCATTTTAGCTCAGGGCCTGTGTCACGCCAAATTTCTTCCCTCTACAAAAACCTTCCCTCCCCCATTTACTTCCGGGGCTGCGTCCAATAAAATCACAAAGTTGCCGGGGGTCCTTAACCGGCACGCGACTGTCCTGTTTCGCGCCTGTACAAAAAAAACAACAATAATCAATTTCTTCAGATTCCAGCAGCTGTCAAAGACGAAGTATCCTTCCAGCGACGGGCAGTCAAAGCTGAAGTGCTATCGATCGCTGTCAATGACGTAAGAGGAAACATGACCACGGAAGTAAATGGGGGAGGGAAGGTTTTTGTAGAGGGAAGAAATTTGGCGTGACAGCTGCGTGGAGGAAAATCTGTGCACACGCGGGCAGGACTATTAAAATCATGGCATTAAAACTAAAAAAAGACAACTTTAGATTGTTTTTTTTGTCTTACTTTGGCCAAACATAGAAGAAACAAATTCTGAAAATATTACAATCATTATCATCCATCCATCCATCTATTTTCTACCGCTTGTCCCTTTCGGGGTTGCGGGGGGTGCTGGAGCCTATCTCAGCTGCATTCGGGCGGAAGGCGGGGTACACCCTGGACAAGTCGCCACCTCATCACAGGGCCACTATTAAAATCATGGCATTAAAACTAAAAAAAGACAACTTTAGATTGTTTTCTTTGTCTTACTTTGGCCAAACATAGAAGAAACAAATTCTGAAAATATTACAATCATCATCATCATCCATCCATCCATTTTCTACCGTTTTTCCCTTTCGGGGTGGCGGGGGATGCTGGAGCCTATCTCAGCTACATTCGGGCGGAAGGCAGGGTACGCCCTGGACAAGTCGCCACCTCATCACAGGGCCAACACAGATAGACAGACAACATTCAAAATCACACACTAGGGCCAATTTTCATAAAAAATTTTTTATTCCTTTCATGAAAATGCATATATACAAGCCACGTACATTTCACACTTTCATTGTTTTTTTTGTTTCTTATACATTTCCATGATCAGAAAGCAGCAGATGGAAGAATAATATTCTTATAATTATCTGCCCCCTTTTTTAACAAAAAATATTTCAAATTACTTTATCACTGTTCCCTCCACCAACACCCGAACTCCAACATACTTTTTAATTTTCGTTTAAGCATTTTTCAAATGACACGTCCAATCAAAATAAAAAATCAGTTTGATATAATGCCCATCCATCCATTTTCTACCGCTTGTCCCGTTAGGGGTCGCGGGGGATGCTGGAGCCTATCTCAGCTACATTCGGGCGGAAGGCGGTGTACACCCTGGACAAGTCGCCACCTCATCGCAGGGCCAACACAGATAGACAGACAACATTCACACTCACATTCATTCACTAGGGTCAATTTTCATCATTTTTTTTTATTCCTTTCATTCATCCATCCATTTTCTACCGCTTATCCCTTTCGGGGTCGCGGGGATGCTGAAGCCTATCTCAGCTACAATCTGACCGAAGGCGGGGACGGGGTACACCCTGGACAAGTCACCACCTCACCTCAGATAGACAGACAACATTCACACTCACAATCACACACTAGGGCCAATTTTCATCTTTTTTTTAAATTCCTTTCATGAAAATGCATATATACAAGCCACGTACATTTCCACTTTCATTGTTTTTTTTGTTTCTTATACATTTCTATGATCAGAAAGGAGCAAATGGAAGAATAATATTCTTATAATTATCTGGCCCCTTTTTTAACACAAATTATTTTAGATGACTTTATCACTGTTCCCTCCACCAACACCCGAACTCCAATATACTTTAAAATTTTTGTGTAAGCATTTTCACAATGACACGTCCAATTAGAATCAAAATTCAGTTTGATATAATGGCAGTTGTAGCTTTTTGTAACTATTTTTAAATTCAAAAATATTCTTGCAACTTTTTAAGTCTTTCTTTAGAGAATTCCCATGCTTTCACACCAGCAACAGACAAGCACATTTGTTTCAAATTGGTTCGCGCTCTTGGATGTTTTAAAATCATACGGCCTTCTGTGATTCTCATCTTCAGACGTGAACACGAATAACTTTTGTAAGTCCTTCGGAAGAACTTTATTTCTAGCTTTGAACATCACTAATAGAGTATGCAATTCTACAATGTCTTTTAGTTTTAATAATCCTGACCTAATGAAGTGTGGATTTGTGTGGTCTCTATATCCTACTTTACAAATAATACGAATTGCTCTTTTCTGTAAAATAAATAAAGACATTATGTTGCTGTGATATGTATTTCCCCATATTTTTGCAAAATAATTGAAATAAAGTAGAATATTTGAGCAATATAACATTCTCATTGTATTATACGGGAAACTGTATTTACCGGTAACCTTGTTCAAAATAAATACGCTTTTAGATACCTTATTTTTCACATGCAATATATGAGCTTTCCATGTCAACTTTTCATCTAGGATGACCCCAAGAAATCTGATTTCAGACACCTTCTCAATTTTCACATTGTTTATGGATAAACTAACTTCTACCTTTCTTTTATAACTGAATACCATAAATGTAGTCTTTTCCGAATTTAAAGATAATTTATTCACATCAAACCACAATTTTAGTTTAACCATTTCCTCTTCAATATCAGCTAAGATTTTCAAGTCATCTCCTGAACAGTATAAAAATATAGAAAAAAATACCAGCAGCGGTAAAGTTTAGATCCATGAAGGAAAGAAGAAAGTGAATGAATGTTTATAACTAAACACATTTGCATATGCATAAAAATATGTTTTCTTTTGTGTTTTTTTTTTCATGAATTAAGTAACGTTTATGACAACCTTTTTCCAAAACACAATATAGAATGTGAGATATAACAGAATAATGCATACATTTATCATTTGTTTTCAAAACGCTTACAAAAAAGTGCGACCCCAAAAATGTACTGTGGGACCCCATTTTTATGACTTGATGCGGTCCCTGGGACCCCATTTTGAAAATTCCTAGCGCCAACACTGATGGAGTATTGGTGCGTGCAAAACAGCAGCAGGCTGCTGTGGCCTGCGGGCCAGTTCTAATACTAATCAAATATCATCCCGGGGGCCATAGATCATTCATTGGCGGGCAGGATCGGCCTTGACTTTGACACAGAGGGTCTAAAGCAGGGGTCCCCAAACTACGGCCCGCGGGCCGGATCCGGCCCGCCAGAGTCCAAAATCAGGCCCACGGGAAGTCCCAAGTATTGAAGAAAAAAAAAAAATCTTATTTTTTTCTGTCTTTTCTTATCCACTTTGTACCGCTTGCTACTCACTGTGTCTCCTAGCCGCTCAGGCAAATCATATTGTCTAAAAATGCATTTTCTCATCGATAACGTGACATCATCGCGCATGCGGAAAGTGCGCTATATATATCTAATATATATATATATATATATATATATATATATATATATATATATATATATATATATATATATATATATATATATATATATATATATATATATATATATATATATTTAATATATATATATATATATATATATATATATATATATATATATATCAAATATATATATATATATAAAAAAAAAATATATATATATATATATATATACACAGCCCGGTCCCCGGCCAAATCGCGACCTTTAACTAACTTTAATAACTTCATGTCATTAAAGATAGTTTATTTCAACAGAAAACATGCTTTACTGGATATATTCTCTCTCGGTAATTGCAATTTTGCATTATATAGCACTACCTTTTGTCATATAATTATAATAATAATAATACATTTTATTTGGTATAGCGCTTTTCAGAGTACTCAAAGACGCTTTACAGGATAAAAAATTAAAATATAAAACAGTACAAAGTAATAATATAAAATACAGGAAATATAAAAGCAGTACATTGTAAAATACATAATAATACTGGACATTTACAAAACAGGACATTACAAGACACAGAACACTAATCACAGGTTAAAATCACAGGTTAAAACCAGTGATTAGTGTTCTGTGTCTTGTAATGTCCTGTCTTGTAAATGTCCAGTATTATTTTTGTATTTTACAATGTACTGCTTTTATATTTCCTGTATTTTATATTACTACTTTGAACTGTTTTATATTTTAATTTTTTATCCTGTAAAGTGTCTTTGAGTACTCTGATAAGCGCTATACCAAATAAAATGTATTATTATTATTATTATTATTATTATATAACAAAAGGTAGTGCCATATAATGCAAAATTGCAATTACCGAGAGAGAATATATCCAGAAAAGCATGTTTTCTGTTGAAATAAACTATCTTTAATGACATGAAGTTATTAAAGTTAGTTAAAGGTCGCAATTTTCCACATGTTCACATGACAATATAACAAATGGCAACGTCATCGTTTAATAGGTTGTAATGTAAATCATGGTTGTTTGATGTCAAATTTCACTGACATCAAGATTTTTTTTGTCTAAATACTCTAATCCACAGGCGTTAAACTCAAGACCCTGCCTTGACTTTGACACCCCTGTCCTAATGCAATTGTCCGCTATCAAAATAAGAACATCAAGATTGGGATGATAAGCAAATACACCTCGATTGCAAAACAAGATTGGACCCCTTTATGTTCTTGTGCAAATCTTGAAAGGGCACTGCAGGTTTTGTATTTCATCCCTGATCATTGTTGTCCTGATCAAGCGTCTGTCTGACCCATCTCTGTATAAAGGGCTTAGTTTGCATTACAGTACGTTGTTCCCATACTAAAATTACCATACGAGCCCCCTGTCTGGATGCATTTCCTCGGAGGGGGAATGCTGCTAAAAATGGCCTGTTTCCCAATGCAGTGTGCAAAGCTCCTGTTTGGCGGGCTGAGGAATGAGGAATGTACAGTGGATTTGACAAATTTATGAGCGCAAAGAATTAAACAAACACGAGCCTGCCAAAATAAACATATAAACATAATGGTTCGTATCACCCGAAGTTTCTTGCATTATTGCTCCCCCCCCCCTCGCGACCCCAAAAGGGACAAGTGGTAGAAAATGGATGGATGGATGGATGCATGGTCCATATAAAATAAATTCAAACAAATTTCTCATTATGTAAAAGCGCTTTGAGTCACTAGAGAAAAAGCACTATATAAATATAATTCACTTCACTTCACTTCATTCTCCTCTTTTTTTGTTTTAGGACCTTTTCACCCCTCCCCCAGCCTTCCTTTCGATGATCACCTCACCTGGCTGTGTGAGTGTGTGTGAGTGTGTGAGCGTGTGTGCGTGTGTCTGTTGTGCAGCCACACCCGGCTACTCTGTATCAACCAATCAGCTGCTCCAAGAGGGAAAAAACAGCAAAGAGGTGTACTTCCTGTGTTTGGTGAGAGAAGAATGGGGCAGGATCAGTCTTCAGCCAGCGACCAGTTTTGTTCCAGGGGGTTTCACACTGCAGCCTGGCAAGTGAATGGGGAGGGAATAAGAGTGGACAAGACCGTACAGACTTTTTTTTTTTTGCTTGATTTATGAGAGAGCTGTTCAGTGAGAGCACTTTTTTTTTTTTTAGAGGACAACAAGGCACAGGGGGGGGGGGGTGAGAGAGGAGGACAAGGAGGAGGGGAGAAGATAAGTGTCAATCTGTTGAGACTTGCTTGGGAATTTGCAGAAGGAGGTTGGAGAGCAGCGAAAGCGAAGAGATCTCAGGCGTAGACATTCATCTTTTTCCACTGGCGATGGTTTCATTTTGAAACATTGGGAATGTAGCAATATGTCACCTTTGGACAAAGCAGGGAATGCATACTTGTGTGTTGTGCAATCTCATGCTTGAGAGCTGAGCTGGACAAGAAGGAGGGAGAGAGAGAGAGAGATCAGCTCTCCCCCACAACTTCACATTCAGGTGAGTGACTTCGCTCTCTCGCACATAAATACTCTGTCAGTGTTTTGTTCTTTCTGCAGTGTTATGTTGTGACTTATGTGTTAAATGCCGTGCCTATGTGCAACAGGCCCCTGCTTTCTCAAAGGCCTCCTTTTGGTACGCTGTGCTTTGCAGGTTTGTGCGGCATTCTTAGCAAACTGCAGGAGGGTGTCACCTTTTCTGTGTCTTCGCTTTCTTGCACTTTTAACTTTAGGCGGATTGGATTAAGCCTGGGGTGTCCAAAGTGCGGCCCGCAGCTCGTTGTCTATCGGCCCGCAACACCTTCTAGACCAGGGGTGTCGAACGTACGGCCTGAGAGCCTGATCAGGCCCACGAACAGGTTTTATCCGGCCAGCAGGATGAGTTTGCTAAGTATAAAAATTAACCTGAAATTTTTGAATGAAAGAAACAGCCACTGGATGTCGCAATAGCAATTCTTTGTATATTTGTATCTTGTAGATGATGCTACATATGTACAAAATAAACCACATGATGTTAGGACATCAGTCGAGGAAAATTATCAAACTACATAAATAACATCCTGTAATTTGATTTTGATTTTTTTTTTTTATCTTGATAGATTGAAAATTAACACCAATGAGTTGACTGATGAACATTATCACATAATTCATTCAGAAAATATGAATAACGACAAATAAAGATAGAATACTATTAACCGCAACATGCAAGTGTAAAAAACAACAACATTATTACTTGTACAATTTCAGAATGTGCTTGTTCTATTTTTGAACAAAGAAAATAACCTGAAGTTGTCTTTATTTTTAAGTTATCGTGCCGTGATTTTACCAGTCCGGCCCACTTGGGAGTAGATTTTTCTCCATGTGGCCCCCGATCTAAAATGAGTTTGACACCCCTGTTCTAGACAAAATAAACATGTCCTGAATTAGAACATTACACACAAAAAAACCCCCAGATATGGCCCAATTCACATCCCGAAAAATGGGGCCCAAAAACCAAAATGGCTGAACCCGGCATGAGGGTTTTTTTGCAATTAATATTAGTCATAAATAATAAGAAGAAAGCGGTTAAATTAGACAAGTGGTTCTCAAACTTCTTTCACCATGACCACCTCAGCAAAAACTTGGCTGTCCAAGTACCACCACGATGACGAACAATAAACTACAGTAGCGTACTAGGTCTAAGTATTCATTAAAATAATCAACTGTCACATTACCCACAGTTTGAACTGTAAACCGTGTTTGAATTAGGGTTGTACGGTATGCCGGTATTAGCATAGTACAGCGATACTAAAGAATCATATTCGGTACTATACCGCCTCTGAAAAGTACCGGTCCCCCACCCCCTAAATCATTAATCCTCGCCTCCATGGTGACAAATAAATACGTTTCTTACAAGTATCATCCCTGCAGGACGAGGAATAGCTAAACATGCTTCACTACACACCATAGGTCACTGGCGTCAAAATGTAAACAAACACCATGGGTGGATCTACACCTGACATCCACTGTAATGATACCAACTACAGTAGCGTATCTAGTCGATACTACGAGGATTACGTCGATATTTTTTGGCATCACAACATCTTCTTTCGTTTTAAAAAAAGGTATATTATGTTTATAAATTTAGGAAATATGTCCCTGGACACATGAAGACTTTGTATATGACCAATGTATGATCCTGTAAGACTTGGTATAGGATTGATACCCAAATTGGTAGTATCATTCAAAACTAATGTAAATTATCAAACAACAGAAGAATAAGTGATTATTACATTTTAACAGAAGAGTAGATAGAACATGTTAAAAGAGAAAGTAAGCAGATATTAACAGTAAATGAACAAGTAGATTAATAATTCATTTTCTACCACTTGTCCCTAATAATTTTGACAAACTAATAGAATGATAAATGACACAACATGTTACTGCATATGTCAGCAGCTAAATTAGGAGCCTTTGTTTGCTAACTTACTAATAAAAGACAAGTTGTCTTGTATGTTCACTATTGTATGTAAGGACAAACTTGCAATAAGAAACACATGTTTAATGTACCCTACTATTTTTTGTTAAAATGCAATTTTTTGTGGTCCCCTTTATTTAGAAAAGTACCAAAAAGTATCGACATGATTTTGGTACCCGTACCAAAATATTGGTATCGAGACAACACTAGTTTGAATATAGGGGAAAAAACACTGTACTTTAATCAAGTGATTATGTGGTGTACCACTAGTGGTACACAAACCACCGTTTGAGAATCCCAGGATTAGATATTACACTAATTTGCTTTGTTACCTCTGTGTTATAGGTAAGATGTTGTTTTGTTCAGATAAATTGGCATATACTGTATTGGTTGACCTACAATACATTGTATTGGTTTTAGTATCTTTAACATACCAAATGTATCAAAATGATGCAACTTTTCTGTATGCGGCCATTTCAGACACCCCTGGATTAAAAAGTAAAAAGTTAAAGTACCACTGGTAGTCACACACACACTAGGTGTGGTGAAATTATCCTCTGCATGCATTTGACCCATCCTCTTGTTCCGCCCCCTGGGAGGTGAGAGGAGCAGCAGCAGTGGCCGCGCTCGGGAAGCATTTTGGTGATCTAACCCCCAATTCCAACCCTAGAACTAGCACAGCAGCCTGGAAGCATGTTGATTACCGTATTTTTCGGACTATAAATCACAGTTTTTTTCATCGTTTGGCCGGGGGTGCGACTTATACTCAGGAGCGACTTATGTGTGAAATTATTAACACATTACCGTAAAATATCAAATAATATTATTTAGCTCATTCACGTAAGAGACTAGACGTATAAGATTTCATGGGATTTAGCGATTAGGAGTGACAGATTGTTTGGTAAACGTATAGCATGTTCTATATGTTATAGTTATTTCAATGACTCTTACCATAATATGTTATGTTAACATACCAGGCACGTTCTCAGTTGGTTATTTATGCGTCATATAACGTACACTTATTCAGCCTGTTGTTCACTATTCTTTATATATTTAAAATTGCCTTTCAAATGTCTATTCTTGGTGCTGGATTTTATCAAATAAATTTCCCCCAAAAATGCGACTTATACTCCAGTGCGATTTATATATGTTTTTTTCCTTCTTTATCATGCATTTTTGGCAGGTGCGACTTATACTCCGAAAAATACGGTATGTAAGATGCATATCCAACTTGGGACTAAACTGATGTACATGTTTTTTAGGGTTCTCCAAAGTATGCAACCATGGGGACCAAAAGGCCAAGCTGCACCCTCTTTGACACTTTTTCAAACCGGACCACATCTGATAGAAAGCTTCAGCCCGGTGGAAGACACTCCAGGGACCCCAGTCCCAGACCGGCCATGACCGCCCAGTCCGAGCGGGAGAGCAACCGAGAAGAAGCGCGACGGCGGGATCGGGAAGTGGTGAAAATGAGAGACAAGACCAGGTACAAAGATACCGACCCCCGGGAGAGGTACTATGAGCGAGACCGAGGCCCCCCGCGCGGGCCGAGGGAGGCTGAGCGGGAGTGGAGGGAAAAGAGGCAAGATGGTGACAAGAGGAACGGAAGGCCTCTGTCCCATGCGGAACGGGAGTTTGAGAAGGAGCGGGGGACGAAGAAGGGAGACACGTTTCCCAGGATGCGACGAAGAAGCGGTGAAAGGGATGAAGGCCGCGAGCACACCCGGCCGAGAAGGATGGAGACTGACGGCCGGAGGCGGGAAAGAGTGCGAGAAAGGGACACGAAAGAAGAGAAATCCAGGCAAAGATATCAGGTGGGAGACGGGCGAGCCAGGGTGTCCTCCCCATGCGGTCGTAGGGACAGGGAGTCTCATCCGGATAGGAGGACCCACCAGAGAGGTGTGGGGACGAGGAGTGAGGGGGACAGTGACGAGCGGGAGAAGAGGCGAGAAAGAGCGAGGCACAGGAGAGAGCGGGAGGAGTTGACCTATCAACACAGCAGGAGCGAGGGGGACTACATTGGACACAGACAAGCAGACAGACCCAGGAGGCGGGAGGAGAGGGAGCCATATGGGGACCGGAGAGGCTGGTCGAGCGACAGGAGAGAGAACGAACCCAGGAAGGAAAGGCCAAGACAGGAAAGAGAGGCTGACCCTAGGTGGAAGGAGGCGGCCTCTAGGGCGCCGCAGAGAGCTCAGAGCAGCGGAGAGTGGAGCAGCGACATGGACAATGATAGCCACAGACGCAGGGCGGGAAGAGACGACTATGAAGGGGAAGTGGGGAGCGAGCGGGGCGAGAGGAAAAGTCCTCAGAGCGCAAAGAGAAGCGAGAGAGAGCAGAGACGGATGTGGTTAGAACCACGAAGGGGCAAGAATAGCAAAGACTCCTCACTGGAGGACGACTTAGACAGCGAGCGCAGGGAGGGGGAAGACGAGGGTGGGCGCCTCGAAAGTTGGAGACGTGAGTACAGGAGGAGCAAAGACGGAGAGAAAGTACGCGGAGGGGAGGAGGTCCAGAAGCGTGAAAAAGAGTGGAAGGAGACGGAGGACAAGAGCGAGGAGAGCGAAGGAGGAAGTGAGGCAGGGTGCAGGCAAGATAGAGACCGAGTGTTCGCGGCGGAGGACGGCTTTGTCACCGTGTCCAGCGGCGACGAGGACGAGCGAGAGGAGTTTGTGGACTGTCAGGACTTTTTGGAGGGCGGGGATGGGGGCGACGACGCCTCCCGGACGAGGGAGGACAGTGCTAATGAGGAGGAGCAAGGAGGGAGGGAGAAGGGGCCCAAGTACGTCTTCTGTGTCATCGGGCAAAACAAGCCTGAGGGGACGTCACCGTCACAAGACGAGGAAAGAGACCTGTCTCATAGCGGAGATGATGAATCCCTGCGCCTGAGGGGGAGTGATGAAGATCTAGTGGACAGGGAGACGGACAGGGACGACAACAGGTGCGAGGAGACGCCTGACGCTGGACATCAGGATCCCAGAATGAGAGCGAGGAAACCGGAGCATCCGTACGCCGAGATCGGGCCCTTGAAAAGAGACTCTCAGACTGAAAAGCTCCTCATGGAGTGGAGGGAGAGGAATAAAGAAATAGCCGAAATGGATCCTCTTCCAAGGAATCCTTACGCCGACGTTTACTCTCAGGTGACTTTTGAGCAAATCCTCCCCGCCTTGGAGGGGTTTAACATCGAAGCCATGAGCCCGGAGCAGAAGGAGGCCATTCGGATCCGAATGAGCGGCGCCTGGAGCATGTCTGAGGAGCCTAAGCGCCATTCCCAAGCCCCTCATCTTAAGTGGGCTAAAAGTGTGGTGAGGGAGATCCTCGGACACTCGGGGGAGGAGGCGTTAGACGACTCGGCGGGACGAGACCGCCCGCAGCCCGAGGAGACGCAGGCGGACGAGGTCACGCGGGGGACCGCCGAGATGCACCTGGATAGCTCGCAGTCAGAGGAGGAAGAGGGTCCGAGAGGTACGGGGCACAGCCAACAAGACATGCATGCTGACCCTCTCTCAGCCATGCATGCTGACACACCTGCACACACTCACCATCACACACTGATAGACACACAGAGGACGGAGGATCACAGCACGGCGGCGGATAAAGACGCCGAACCCCCGCCTGGTCTCATAGTGGTAGACGTGAAAATGCCCGAGGAGGCAGACGATGAGATTAGAGAGAAAGAGAGAGAAGCGAGCAGACAGAAGGAAGTGGAGATGTATTTGTCTGTGAGCAACACGCTCTATAAGCCCAGCAGCTGCCCCATACTCAACTACGAGACTCAGCCGGACCTCCTCGTCCCCTCCACGGAGGGCCGTGACGAGGAGGAGAAGGAGGCAGAAAGAGAAGAAGGTCAGGACGGAGGCGGGGAGGGTGGTTTAGCGTCGGAATCCGACGAGGATAGCACAGACGCAGCAGCGGCCAGGAAACCGGGAGGCGGGACTCTCGCGAGCTCCTGCAGCTTCCGGGACCTGGGCGCCGAGGCTCGTTTGAGGAGACGGGGGATCCGTAAAACCGCAGAGAGAAGGAAGAAGGAGCTTGTAGAGGTGGAAGAGGAGGAAGGTGTTGCGAGGGATCGCAGAACTCGAGTATTCTCTACAACAGGTAAAAAAAAAAAAAAAAGAGGAAAGCAATCAGAATTGGCTTTTTTTTTTCTTAAATCAGGTTGTCCAAACTTTTGCCGCTGAGGGCTTCGTACCAAAAAATTAATAGATCAGAGGATATGGGGGGGATTTTGGATATTTTTATTGTTAATTTCAAGTACAGTGGTACCTGGAGTTATGGGTTGAATCGGTTTCGTGACGCAGCTCGTATCTCGAAAAACTCGTATTTGCGAACTTGCGTCTGCCATTGAAATCAATGTAATTGCTGCTTGGCAGCCAAAACAGCACAATTTAACATGTAGGATGCTTTTTAAAAAGAAAAACTTTTAAATAATAAATATTGTTATGAAAAAAAAACTATACAATAGAGTATAGTACCACGTTAAATAATGTAACAATAATGTACAGCATTCTTACAGCTCCGTCAAACACACCATCAGCAGCTTCTCCATATTGTCATGGATAGATGTCCGCTGTTTGGATATTGTTTTTACAGTGAAAGACCCATTTTGTTTCAGTATGGTGCAGACTAGCAATGCTGCACTCTAACTGCTTTACCAAGTTAGCTAGCTACACGCTCTGTCATATTTTTGATGATTTCTGTCTGTAATTCGACAATGAATATCATCCACTACTCTTCTGCACTGTCCTTCAGACTCACTTTCTTTGCGCCAATGGTCGGAAAATGCTAGCGAGTAAAGCCTAAAATATGCTCTTGCGTCACGTAGCTATGTTGGCACGGACCTTTACACACTCCACCAAAAAAATATAGCAACACAAACCGTAGAGATGTGGTCGGTGGGCTTTTTTATGTCATTGTTCACTACAACTACAATGCACGGGAAGCTAATAGCTACTCAACAACAGTTGTGGTTGCTCACTTAGGAAAATACTGCCCTCTAGCGTTTTGGAAGGGAATTGCAAGTAATGTGTCGGGGCGCAAGCTACTGTACACTGCAAAAAGTCAGTGTTCAAAAACAAGAAAAAAAAAATTAGGGGTATTTTACTTGACCTAAGCAAAATTATCTGCCAATAGAACAAGAAAATTTGGCTTGTCAAGACTTTCCAAAACAAGTAAAATTAGCTAACCTCAATGAACCCCAAAATACCTTAAAATAAGTATATTCTCACTAATAACAAGTGCACTTTTCTAGATAGAAAAAAAAGACACCTTTTTGCTCAATATGTTGAAAAATATTCTTAAATTAAGTAAATGCTAGTGCCATTATCTTGACATAATGATATACGCTCGGCATCATGATTTTTTTTTTTCATGCTTGAAGTAAGAAATTATTACCGTACTTTAAAAAGTAGTTTTATACTTGTGAGTGTTGATGACACAGCTTTGCAACAGTTGATATTCTAGTTTCAAGCATGTTTTACTCAATATAGGTCATCAAATCCCAGCAACAAGCTGTAATATCTCACTGAGATAATTTAGGACCAAAACCCTTAAAACAAGTGAAACACTCTAACATAAAATCTGCTTAGGGAGAAGAATGATCTTATCAGAAATAAAATAAGCAAATATTACCCTTATTTGAGATATTTAATCCTACTTAGATTTCAGTTTTTGCAGTGTATGTAACGAACGCGAGAGCATGTTTTGGTTGGATCTTACGGGGTTCACTGTGGCATTCCCTACGCCAACCAGGGGTTGGGAGGCTCGTAATCTGAATTTTTGCTCACAATTTAAAGCACATGTGTCAAACTCAAAGCCGGGGGCCAGACCTGGCCTGCCACATCATTTTATGTGGCCCGCGAATGCCTGGAAATAACATGCGTCAATAAAGTAGCTTATCATTTCATGGTAAATGTGTTTTTCATTTTGACAGAAAAAAAATGTGTACTGTATGAATTGGCATAACTTTTAAACTTTAATACTATTCAATATTGCATCAATATCATTTTCCCAGCTGCTTGACTTCTGATTGCAAAGCAAGTTATGCATCAACTTGTTCACTGTAAAAATGAAAATAGATTTTACCGTAAAAATTACGGTGGTTTTTACAGCATATTACCGTAGATTGAAAAAAAAAAAAAGTTTTTTATGGTAAAATTCTGTTGAATGAGCTGCCAGCGTTTTTACCGTAAAATATACGGTTGTTGTTGTTTTTATGCTGTATTACTGTAAATGGAAAAACATATCTGTAAAAGCTTTGTAGTTTAGTTGCCAAAATAAAAGAAACACAGTGGTATGGTTTTTCCATATTTCCAATTTTATAGTAAAATTCTAGGAACTAAGCTGCCATATTTTCACCCGTAAAAAAACAGTAGTACTATTTTTCCACTTACCGTCATATGTTGTTTAAAAAAACACTGTATATTTTATGGTAAAATCCTGTTGAATGAGCTGCCAGCATTTTTTTACCGTAAAATTTATGCTTGTTGTTTTTATGCTGTATTACTGTAAATGGGAAAAAACAGCCTGTAAAAACTTTGCAGTTTAGTTGTCAGAATAAAAAAAAACAGTGGTATGGTTTTTCCATATTTCCAATTTTATAGTAAAATTCTAGGAACTAAGCTGCCATATTTTCGCCCGTAAAAAAACAGTAGTACTATTTTTCCATTTACCGTAATATGTTGTAAAAACAACAACCCACTGTATATTTTATAGTAAAATTCTGGTGACTGAGTTGTCACAGTTTGAACTGTAACACCGTGTTTGAATATAGGGGGAAAAACCCATCCATCCATCCATTTTCTACCGCTTGTCCCTTTCGGGGTCGCTGTGCTTTAATCAAGTGATTATGTGACGTACCACTAGTGGTACACATACCGCCGTTTGAAAATCCCTGGATTAGATATTACACTAATTTCCTTCGTTACCTCTGTGTTATAGGTAAGATGTTGTTTTGTTCAGATAAATTAGCATATATTGGTTGACCTACAGTACATCGTATTGGTTTTAGTATATTTAACAAACCAAATGTATCAAAATACTGTTTTTTATGGTAAAATTATGTTGAATGAGCTGCCAGCATTTTTACCGTAAAAATGTACGGTTGTTGTTGTAAATGGAAAAAAAAATAATCTGTAAAAGCTTTGCAGTTTAGTTGCCAGAATATTTTTTAAAAAACACAGTGGTATGGTTTTTCCATTTACAGCAATATGTTGTAATGTATATTTTATAGTAAAATTCTGGGAACTAAGCTGACATTTTTCCCCATAAAAAAACAGCAGTACTATTTTTTCCATTCACCGTGAATTTAATTATATTTATATAGCGCTTTTCTCTAGTGACTCAAAGCACTTTTACATAGTGAAACCCAATATCTAAGTTACATTTCAACCAGTGTGGGTGGCACTGGGAGCAGGTGGGTAAAGTGTCTTGCCCAAGGACAACGGCAGTGACTAGGATGACGGAAGCGGGGATCGAACCTGGAACTCTCAAGTTTCTGGCACGGCCACTCTACCAACCGAGCTATACCCTAATTTTTTTTTTTTTTACTGTAAAATCTGCAGATGTTTTTTTTTTGCAGTTTACAGAATAAAATATATAATAATTACATACATAGGTCAATGTAAATATTATTTGCTGTTAAAAGCTGCCATAACTGCGAGGTGGCCCTCAATGAAAACGAGTTTAGAGCTTAACTTTGAGCATGAAAATTAACCTTAGACATCTTGTATCCCCGAAACCCCGTAAGCTGGGGCACTCGTATCCCAAGGTACCACTTTAGAATTTTTCGACTTAACATTTTTGCCCCCGGGGGCCACACTTTGGACACCCTTATCTTAAACCATGCACTTTTAATCAACATACCACTTGATTGTGTTCTGATTTGACTGATTCAGCCTCATGTTTCCAGTATGTTACATAAGTTGTAACCTTATGATAAAATCTGCCCTCCAGCTGTGCGCCGATGTCACAGGTAAAACTGAAGGTGGTGGGTGGAGATAAGTGGAGGTGGTGGATTGATCACATGACATACACCCTGCAGCACGAGCTGGGATCAGTCACTGCTGCTTACTGACTCCACCACGTCTGCACTCTTCATTCATTTTGAATGAGAATGTTAATGTACAACGTTATGACAAGTGGACACTTTCTTGTTCCAGACGATGAGGACGATCGCTCTAAAAGCTGGGGAGAGGTGGAGCTAAGGTGAGTCCAAAAGTCAACTTTATAGGAGGAAATACCAGTTGCCTATTCAAATTACACTACTTTTGTCTTTTGTAAACCTTTTTCTCGTTTTCTTTCTTTCTTTCTGTAACTGTAGGAATGTTCTGGACACAATCGGAAGGAGAAAAAGGAACTCAAAGTTTTTCAGTGAGTGTTTCACTTTGCTGGCTCACTCAAAATGGGTTAATTTGTATAATTCCTAATGAACATTTTCTTCTTTTACTGTATGTACTGACAAAAATGCATAGAAGGCTCAAAGCAGGCGTTCTTAGTGAAGCAAAATTTAAACATTATTTTATTAGCACACCACCTCATTTTAACATAATTTTACATGGCCCGCCACCTAAGTTTAACATTTTATTTGCTTGCCACCTCATTTTTACATCATTTTATGTGGCCCGCCACTTCATTTTAACATCATTTTACGTGGTGCGCCACCTCATTTTAACATTTTTGTGGCCCACCACCTCGTTTTAACATCATTTAATGTGGCCCGCCACTTCATTGTAACATCATTCTGCGTGGTCCGCCACCTAATTTTAACTTTTTATGTGGCCGGTCACCTCATTTTAACATTTTATTTGGCCCACCACTTCATTTTAACGTCATTTTATTAGCTTGCCACCTCATTTTAACACCATTTTATTAGATCGCCACCTCATTTTAACATAATTTTTGTGGCCCACCACCTCATTTTAACATTATTTTATAAGACCTGCCACATCATTTTAACATTTTATTAGCTTGCCACCTCATTTTAACATAATTTTATTAGCCCGCCACCTCATTTTAACATTTTATGTGGCCGGTGACCTCATTTTAACATTTTATTTGGCCCAGGCCCTCATTTTAACATCATTTTATTAGTTCGCCACCTCATTTTAACAACATTTTATGTGGCAGGCCAGACATTTTAACATCATTTTAACATAATTTTATGTGGCAGGCCACCTCATTTTAACATAATTTTATGTGGCCCACCACTTCATTTTAACATCATTTTACGTGGTACGCCACCTCATTTTAACATTTTTGTGGCCCACCACCTCGTTTCAACATCATTTTATGTGGCCCACCACTTCATTGTAACATCATTCTGCGTGGTCCGCCACCTAATTTTAACTTTTTATGTGGCCGGTCACCTCATTTTAACATTTTATTTGGCCCACCACTTCATTTTAACGTCATTTTATTAGCTCGCCACCTCATTTTAACATCATTTTATTAGATCGCCACCTCATTTTAACATAAGTTTTGTGGCCCGCCACCTCATTTTAACATTATTTTATAAGACCTGCCACCTCATTTTAACATTTTATTAGCTTGCCACCTCAGTTTAACATAATTTTATTAGCCCGCCACCTCATTTTAACATTTTATGTGGCCGGTGACCTCATTTTAACATTTTATTTGGCCCACCACCTCATTTTAACATAATTTTATTAGTTCGCCACCTCATTTTAACATCATTTTATGTGGCAGGCCAGACATTTTAACATCATTTTAACATAATTTTATGTGACCCACCACTTCATTTTAACATAATTTTACGTGGTCCGCCACCTCATTTTAACATTTTTGTGGCCCACCACCTCATTTTAACATCATTTTATGTGGCCCGCCACTTCATTGTAACATCATTCTGCGTGGTCCGCCACCTCATTTTAACTTTTTATGTGGCCGGTCACCTCATTTTAACATTTTATTTGGCCCACCACCTCATTTTAACATCATTTTATGTGGCCCACCACTTCATTGTAACATAATTTTACGTGGTCCGCCACCTCATTTTTACATTTTTGTGGCCCACCACCTCATTTTAACATCATTTTATGTGGCCCGCCACTTTATTGTAACATCATTCTGCGTGGTCCGCCACCTCATTTTAACATTTTATGTGGCCGGTGACCTCATTTTAACATTTTATTTGGCCCACCACCTCATTTTAACATCATTTTATTAGTTCGCCACCTCATTTTAACATCATTTTATGTGGCAGGCCAGACATTTTAACATCATTTTAACATAATTTTATGTGGCTCACCACTTCATTTTAACATCATTTTACGTGGCCTGCCACTTCATTGTAACATCATTCTGCGTGGTCCGCCCCCTCATTTTAACATTTTATGTGGCCAGTGACCTAATTTTAACATTTTATTTGGCCCACCACCTCATTTTAACGTCATTTTATTAGCTCGCCACTTCATTTTAACATCATTTTATTAGCTCGCCACCTCATTTTAACATCATTTTTTTGTGGCCCACCAACTCATTTTAACACAATTTTATATGGCCTGCCACCTCATTTTAACATTTATTAGCTTGCCACCTCATTTTAACATCATTTTAATAGCTCGCCACCTCATTTTAACATCATTTTTTGTGGCCCACCACCTCATTTTAACATTTAATAGCTCACTACCTCATTTTAACATCATTTTAACATTATTTTATATGGCCCACCAGGTCATTTTAACATAATTTTACGTGGTCCGCCACCTCCATTTAAAAAAAAAAAAAAATGTGTAGCCTACCACATCATTTTAACATCATTTTTTGTGGCCCACCACCTCATTTTAACATTTAATAGCTCACTACCTCATTTTAACATCATTTTAACATTATTTTATATGGCCCACCACGTCATTTTAACATCATTTTACGTGGTCCGCCACCTCCATTTAAAAAAAAATGTGTAGCCTACCACATCATTTTAACATCATTTATACAAACTACATACAAACATAGAATAAATGATGATATTGCCAGCAAATGGCAATATTTTAGTATTCTAATTTGGGTCATGGGGAGTTTTTAAATTTGGTTCTAGTTCGGGAACTGGGCCTCATTAAAACCTTTTTCAGCATTCCACATTTTAAAGTTAATTTAAACTTAATAGGGCATATTAGTTGTTAGCCGGGGTGTCTTCAGATTGTATCTGCAATGTGTGCGAGCAGACGGGAAAAAGCGTGACGCATTGGTTCATTTCCCTTCAGCGCTGTGATTCAGCTCTGCAGAAACATTTCTTCTCCTCACAGAATTTAGATGGAAAGGACCTAAAAGGAAAAAAAAAAATGTTACAAGCTAAATAAGTCCTCGGTGCAGTCTGACTAACACGGATGTTGTGAAGTGTGTGTTCAGATGTGTGTATAAATGTGTGTCTGCGTGAGATCCAGGCAGGTTTGTGCAAGCACTTATATTCACTAACTTGTGGGGGAAGAAAACTGCAGCTGTGACTTTGCATTCCGGCAAGTATGTGGAAATGGAATGCATACAACTCCTCGATTCTAGCCCTCCAGTCTCTTTTGCTCCCTCTACATGTTTTTCTTTGGCTAACTGGTGTGTTTGCTTTGCTGGTAGTTTGGTCAAGAAGCGTCAACGCACTCATCCAAACACAGAATAGCTTGAGCTCTGCTCTACACTCTGGCTTTTAATTAGTTTGTTTTTTTAGAAGCTTATGTATGAAATTTAAGCTGGTAAATATAGCAGAGTTTCACAGAGCAGACAACAATTTGTCAAACTCCAGGCTTTGGTGGCCAGACATGCTAAATGTATTTGTTCTTTCAATATTGACAAACAATGTACTGCATGCATTGCATATCTTCTAAACCACGGGTGTCTAACTCCAGGCCACATTTTTATGTGGTCTGCCACATTAATTTAACATCATTTTATGTGGCCCGCCACCTCATGTTAACATAATTGTATTAGCTTGCCACCTTATTTTAACATTTTATGTGGTTTGCCACCTCATTTTAACATTTTAAGTGGCCCGTCACCTCATTTTAACATTTTTGTGGCCCGCCACCACATTTTAATATAATTTTATTAGCTCGCCACATCATTTTAACATCATTTTTAACGTGGCCCGGCTCCTAATTTTAACATTTTATTAGCTCGCCACCTCATTTTAACATAATTTTAATGGCTCGCCAGCTCATTTTAAAATTTTATGTGGCCCGCCACCTCATTGTAACGTATTTTAACGTGGCCTGCCACTTCACTTTAACATCATTTATTGTGGCCCGCCACGTCATTTTAACATAATTTTATGTGGCCCGCCACCTCATTCTAACATCATTTTACGTGGCCCGCCACATCATTTTAACATCATTTTATTAGCTCGCCACATCATTTTAACATCATTTTATGTGGCTCGCCACCTCATTTAAAAAAATGTTGTGCCCCGCCACCTCATTTTAACATAATTTTACTTGGTCCGCCACCTCATTTTAACATCATTTTATGTGCCGTCACCTCATTTTAAAAATTTTTGTGGCCCGCCACCTCATTTTAACACCAATTTACATGGCCCGCCACCTCATTTTAACATAACTTTGTTAGCCCGCCACTTCATTTTAAAAAAATTTGTGGCCCGTCACCTCATTTTAAAACATTTTGAGGCCCGCCACCTAATTTTAATTTCATTTTATTAGCTCGTCACCTCATTTTAACATCATTTTATGTGGCCCGCCACCTAATTTTAACATAATAGTATTAGTTCGCCACATTATATTACATGGCCTGCCACATAATTTTAACATCATTTTATTCGCTCGCCACCTCATTTTAACATCATTTTATGTGGCCCGCCATCTAATTTTAACATTATTCTTTTAGCTCGCCTTCTCATTTTAACATAATTTTACATGGCCCACCACCTCATTTTAACATTTTATTAGCTTGCCACATCTTTTTAACATAATTTTACGTGGCCTGCCACCTCCTTTTAACATTTTTTGTGGCCCGTCACCTCATTTGAAATTTTTTGTGGCCCGCCACCTCATTTTAATATAATTTTATTAGCTCGCCGCCTCGTTTTGATATAATTTTTTGTGGCCCGCCACCTCATTTTAACACCAATTTACATGGCCCGCCACCTCATTTTAACATAATTTTGTTAGCCCGCCACTTCATTTTAACATTTTTTGTGGCCCGTCACCTCCTTTTAAAACATTTTGAGGCCCGCCACCTCATTTTAATATCATTTTATTAGCTCGCCACCTCATTTTAACATCATTTTATGTGGCCCGCCATCTAATTTTAACATTATTCTTTTAGCTCGCCTTCTCATTTTAACATAATTTTACATGGCCCATCACCTCATTTTAACATTTTATTAGCTTGCCACATCTTTTTAACATAATTTTATGTGGCCTGCCACCTCCTTTTAACATTTTTTGTGGCCCATCACCTCATTTGAAATTTTTTTGTGGCCCGCCACCTCATTTTAATATCGTTTTATTAGCTCGCCACCTCATTTTAACATTAATGTGGCTTGCCACCTCATTTTAACATAATTTTATTAGTTCGCCGCCTCATTTTGATATAATTTTATGTGGCCCGCAACCTCATTTTAACATTTTTTGTAGCCTGCCATCTCATTTTAAAATAATTTTATGTGGTGTGCCACCTCATTTTAACATTTTATGTGGTCCGCCACCTCATTTTAACATTATTTTAAGTGGGCCGCCACCTCATTTTAATATCATTTTCTGTGGCCTGCAACCTCATTTTAACATTTTTTGTAGCCTGCCATCTTATTTTAACATAATTTTATGTGGTGTGCCACCTGATTTTAACATTTTATGTGGTCCGCCACCTCATTTTAACGTTATTTTAAGTGGGCCGCCACCTCATTTTAATATCATTTTCTGTGGCCCGCCACCTCATTTTAACATTTTAAATGGCCTGCTGCATCATTTTACATCCTTTTATGTGGCCTGCTAAAAATAGTTTTGGGAGTGAACCACAGCATAAATGTGCCCACTTCCCAAGCAGATGCGGCCCAACTCTACCAGCAGTACAGCGAGGCGGCCCAGAACTTTGAGATCCTGAGCCAGTCCCGCTCTTCCGACGTCATCTCGGTCAGCGGGGAAAATTCGTCCTCCCCTGCGCCGTCGCCGCCTCCCGCCTGCAGGCCTCTCCCGCCGCTGCCCGCCGTCCCGCACCCGCACTCCTTGGCCCACTCCGAGTCCATCACCAGCATCAGAAGCTTGCCTCTGCCCGATCGGCCCAAATATGAAGGCAGGCCTTCGTCCCCGCGGCTCTCCATCTCGCTCACGCAGTCGTCCACGCTGTGGCGAGAGCTGCCCGGCGTCCGCAACAGCAGAGAGCTGGAGGACCTCACAGAGGACGAGAGGCGTCTGCAGGAGGTAAGACAGCTCATGGACAAAAGGTCAGACCAGATGATGTTCCTAAGATATGTATATATATATTCAATATACAGCATAAAAGCATATATAGCAATCTCCAGAATGGCTTTTCAGGTTGGGCTTCAAACCAACAAAAAAAGATTATCTATTTTCTATATCCAAGTTTGCAAAATGCTGCATTAAATAATAATTACAGACTGTCTGTATTCATGTATTTGTTTGGATAAGCTTCTACTCCTGTGAACCGCTTCACACAGAAATGTAAACATTTCTCAAAAAATGTTTTTATTTTGGCCCGCCAACCCCTTTTTAATATAAATGTTCATCATTTAATGTGGCCTGACACCTAATTTGAACATTTTATTAGCTCGCCACCTCATTTTAACATCATTTAGTGTGGCCCGCCACTTCATTTTAACATGTAATTAGCTCGCCACCTCATTTTAACATCATTTAATGTGGCCCAGCACCTCATTTTAACATTTTATTAGCTCGCCTTTTTTTTAAATTGTTTCCTTTTTTTATTAATGAACACACATTGGTAAGAAACATTTCATTATTAATGATGTGCATTTATTAGAAAAAAACCCAGAAACATTTTTGTTGTTATTCCCTAAATTATACATTGATGCTATAACAGTGGTGTCAAAGTCAAGGCCCGCGGGCCGGATCTGAATTATCCATGGCCCCCGGATCATAGACATCTTATAAGTAGACGCAGCATTGGCTGCTGTGACGCGAGAAATTCGGCCGCCATCTTGAAGTGGTGATGAGGAGCCGGCGAGCAGCCTAAACTGACAGTTGACAGGTAGAAAACAAAGATGGTGTTCAGCGTTTTCCTGCTCAAATGAGCGGACTGTTGAAAATAGGAATTGGGGGATTACTTTTCACAGGTAAGATTTAACATTAACGTACTATTGGTTGTATTTTGTGAAAAGAATATTACCACAGAGTTGCTAAGGAGCAAAGATCTTCAATAGTACGGAAATCGTAGCTGCCAGCAAACAAGAGAATGAACATAATAGAATTGCTTGTCAATGAAATTAATTCAATTAAAAAATGTCATACTTGAATAACAGAATAACATAAAGTTGAAATAAATGATGAAGATAAAGATTGTAAAAGCCTACAGGGGTAAAAATTAGGACCACAGTCCAGATTGTGTAGGGGAGGGTGGTAATATATTTGAGCTAACTAGACAATCAGATGGACAGTATTATTCAAGTATTACAGTAATATACAAGTCTAAATTTAGTCTAGCTTTCCAACCCAATTTTTATGTAGGATATATGCATGTTTATATAACCTAATCCTATTGTTTCTTGAATTTAAAAATAGCTGACCGTTTTTTTCCCCCCTTCTCTGGGATTATATTCCCAGTTTTGATCTCGGACGTCTGGTCACTTATAGCATATAAGAATATTCTATTACTGTTACGCAAACTATGAATAATAAAACACGCAAAAACATGTGTCCTTTATCATAGCTACACGTATGACAAAAAAACGCGTGAAAATCAGTGGTATTCAGTGAGGTAAGATGAATTAAATGCGCTGACAGTTCATTGCTCCTGCCAAATGAATTGCACTAAGTGGAGCAGATCACCACTCCAAGATGGCGGCCCCGCGTCTCGTCAGCGCCAGTAGGCAGTAGCGCTTCATGCTGCGTCTACTTATAAGATGTCTATGCCCGGGATGATATTTGATTAGTATTAGAACTGTCCCGCAGGCCACAGCCGCCTGCTGCTGTTTTGCACGCACCAATACTCCATCATTGTTGGCGCTAGGAATTTTCAAAATGGGGTCCCGGGGACCCCCATCAAGTCATAAAAATGGGGTCCCACAGTAAATTTTTGGGGCCCCACTTTTTTGTAACCGTTTTGAAAGCAAATGATAAATGTATGCATTATCCTGTTATATCTCACATTCTATATTGTGTTTTGGAAAAAAGTTGTCATAAACGTTACTTAATTCATTAAAAAAAATACAAAATAATTATTTTTTTTATGCATATGTAAATGTATTCAGTTATAAACATTCATTCACTTTCTTCTTTCCTTCATGGATCTAAACTTTACCGCTGACGGTATTTTTTTCTATATTATACAAGTACAAAACCCAAAACCAGGGAAGTTGGCACGTTGTGTAAATCGTAAATAAAAACAGAATACAATGATTTGAAAATCTTTTTCAACTTATATTCAATTGAATAAACTACAAAGACAAGATACTTATTGTTCAACTGAGAAACTAATTTTTTTTTGCAAATAATCATTAACTTAGAATTTAATGGCAGCAACACATTTCAAAAAAGTTGGCACAGGGGCATTTTTACCACTGTGTTACATGGCCTTTCCTTTTAACAACACTTAGTAAACGTTTGGGAACTGAGGAGACCAATTTTTTAAGCTTTTCAGGTGGAATTCTTTCCCATTCTTGGTTGATGTACAACTTAAGTTGTTCAACAGTCCAGGGTCTCCGTTGTGGTATTTTAGGCTTCATAATGTGCCACACATTTTCAATGGGAGACAGGTCTGGACTACAGGCAGGCCAGTCTGGTACCTGCACTCTTTTACTATGAAGCCACGCTGTTGTAACACGTGGCTTTGCATAGTCTTGCTGAAATAAGCAGGGGCGTCCATGAAAAAGACGTTGCTTGGATGGCAACATATGTTGCTCCAAAACCTGTATGTACCTTTCAGCATTAATGGTGTCTTCACAGATGTGTAAGTTACCCATGCTTTGGGCACTAATACACCCCCATACCATCACAGATGCTGGCCTTTGAACTTTGCGCCTATAACAATCCGGATGTTTCTTTTCCTCTTTGTTCCGGAGGACACGACGTCCACAGTTTCCAAAAACAATTTGAAATGTGCACTTGTCAGACCACATAAAACGTTTCCACTTTACATCAGTCCATCTTAAATGAGCTTGGGCCCAGTGAAGCCGGCGGCGTTTCTGGGTGTTGTTGATAAATAGCTTTCGCTTTGCATAGTACAGTTTTAACTTGCACTTACAGATGTAGCGACGAACTGTAGTTACTGACAGTGTTTTTTTTAAGTGTTCCTGAGCCCATGTGCTGATATCCTTTACACACTGAGGTTGTTTTTTGATGCCGTACCACCTAAGGGATCGAAGATCACGGGCATTCAATGTTGCTTTTCAGCCTTGCTGCTTACATGCAGTGATTTCTACAGATTCTCTGAACCTTTTGATGATATTATGGACCATAGATAGTGAAATCCCTAAATTCCTTGCAATAGCTGGTTGAGAAATGTTGTTATTACACAATTTGCTCACGCATTTGTTGACAACGTGGTGACCCTCGCCCCATCCTTGTTTGTGAATGACTGAGCATTTCATGGAAGCTGCTTTTATACCCGATCATGGCACCCACCTGTTCCCAATTAGCCTGCTCACCTGTGGGATGTTCCAAATAAGTGTTTGATGAGCATTCCTCAACTTTCTCAGTCTTTTTTGCCACTAGTGCCAGCTTTTTTGAAACATGTTGCAGGCATCAAATTCCAAATGAGCTAATATTTGCAAAAAATAACAAAGTTTTCCAGCTTGAACGTTAAGTATCTTGTTTTTTCAGTCTATTCAATTTAATATAGGTTGAAAAGGATTTGCAAATCATTGTATTCTGTTTTTATTTACCATTTACACAACGTGCCAACTTCACTGGTTTTGGGGTTTGTACAATGCATAGAGAATATGCGAGTTACAAATGGGCTTCTAAAGATTTGTATCATGCAGGATGTAGCATGTCCTGCATCTTAACTTTTCACTTTTTCCCGGATATATTTGCACTCAGTAATACAGAGTAGCCCAGTCATGTCTCAGGCTGTCATTTCCCATCATTTCTTATTAAACCGGGCGGAACGTAACTCAAATGATTCAGTTGGCCACTGCTATTACCTCATATCTCAAGCTACTATAACCATGACAAGAAATACTGGAATTTCCCCCCGTCCTTCTCCTAGAAGAAGACATTTCGCAAATGGCCTTGTCTGGCAACGTTTTGCCAGTTATGCTCACTTCCACACGTTGTGCAACTTTTCTTCCAGTCAAAAAAAAAAAAAAAAGACATCAGAGCAGAGCAAAGCAGAGATCACTCATCATCAACCCCCAAACCTTTTCTTCCTCTTCTTTTCATGATAGGTGCGGTTTGAAGTCCTGACCTCTGAGGCGTCCTACTGCCGCAGTCTGGACATCGTCGTCGAGCATTTTGTTAAGTCTAAACAGCTGGGGGCACTGTTGGCCACCCAAGATCGGAACTGGCTGTTTTCCCGTCTGGCAGACGTCCGTGCTATCAGCCACAGGTCAGACATGATGCTACAGTGTGCAAGGAGGATTGGATGAAACTCAAATTGGATGTATTTATTTAGACTTAACCCTGGAGGTCTTTGAAATATCCTCACTTATTTATTTCAGATGGATATTTTTAAAAAAAAGTCAGATTCATAAAATAACTACTCCAAATAATTGTTTCCACTTTAAACAAGTCACTCCTTTTAAAACTACTTCAACCTGAAATTGTATTTATTTATTTGTAATTTTTTAATTGTATTTATTTTTATTTTTGTTTAGTTGTACTTTATTTATTTTTTCTTTGATGCACCTGAAAGTGTGGCAGCACACCACAGTAGCTCCTTTGATTTCCTTCATTTTACTTTATTTTTGGTATTATTCTCAACTTTTCTTGCTTTTTTTATCACTTATCTTTTAGAACAAGTTCCCTTGTGGATCAATAACATTTGTCTAATAAGTACCTATATCAAATGTTAGCTGCTGCAATATCAGCCGCTATTCATCCTGGGGTTTAGACTAAGACTTAGACAAACTTTATTGATCCACAAGGAAAATTGTTCTAACATTGTTTAACATTTCACACTGGTTTTTTTGTGGATTGTTTTCAAATAAATAAATAAATGTAAATATATTTGAACAATGTTTGATACGTGTTCAACATTAAGGCAAAAGGGAATAGACGCATTCATAAATGACAAATAACGCTACATTCAAACTTGAACCATAAAAAGCCATGCAAATACATTGTTTACAAAACAACACATTTTTTCTTATAATTACCGGTATATACTATTTGTTTACATTTTGTAACACTTTTAAAGGAAAATATATACTTACCGGTACATAATAATAATAATTTCAATAAAATACTATTAAAGGAGTATATGCTTAAGTTATTTATTTACTTAATGGAAACACTATACAACAGTATTTTCCATCCATAGTTATTTTTTCAAAGTAAAAAATAAAAATAAATAAAACAAAAACATCTTTCCTAAAGTGCTGATATTACGCATTAGTCAATCTTGATCTTTTTCTGCATGATTCAAATGGGACTAAGTAGTGAACAAATGAAAGAAAGAAATACATTAAAAGCTAGTGCTGAAGTAAAAATGTTTATTAACTGTAAAATAGATTTAATTAGTTTATGTTAAGTGAAATGTGGTATCAGAAATGGCATTTTCAATGGGATATTTTTGTATTTATTAAAAAAAAAAAATCATTTATTTATTCATTTGATAGGGAAATCATAATACAGGTACTGAGAAAACGGACACTTTTTGTTTGTCCCCCCAAAAAAATATGAAAAAATTACAACAAAAATAACAATTAAATAAGAATAACCTCCACCCCAATCCCGTCCTACATTTCAGTCACAGTGGGTAGCAATGTACTACCTTCCTCTTCACCACAAGCAGATAAAGAATCACACGAACTGACTGAAAGAAAAAAAAGAAAGTAACCAAAAAAATTAATCACAAACATACAGAGAAGTGTCACTGAATCAAAAAACAAACAAACAAAAACAAAAAGAGTTGAGTTAAGTGGAGTGGGGTATTTGTGTATTTATTTTTTGCAGTGTTGCCATTTTGGTAACACATTAATATTCTTTGGCAAATTTGACTAATATTCATTCAAAACACCAAAAAGAAAATGAACCACACTAAATATCCATAGGTACTTTTAATAAGGCATAATTAACATACTTTGATGTATTTTTAGCTTCTTATCAAAGCTGGAGGAGCGTCTGGAGTCGGACATCATATCATTTACCGTGTGTGACATCATCGCTCGCCACTGTCAGCGCTTCAAGATGGTTTATGTACCCTACCTCACCAACCAGTCCTACCAGGACGCCACCTACCAGAGACTCATGTGAGACACTTTGATGGCCCCCGATTGAAATGTGCACTGTGTGACCTCTTGTTGCTGCGTGTGCCTTTCAAGGAATGAGAATCCCGGCTTCAAACGCATCGTGGAGAAGTTAGAGAGGAGTCCTGTTTGTCAAAGACTTCCCCTTCGTTCCTTCCTCGTCCTCCCATTCCAAAGAATTACAAGAATTAAGCTGCTGGTCCAGGTGTGTTGGTGGTCCTATCTGTTTGGATTTTGAAACTATTTCATTTAGGAGAAAAGATTGAAAAACAAAATGTGTTTTGGTAATATTTGTACACTCGTAGCAGTTAAAACAGTGTACTATTAATATGTCAACACAGTAAATTCTACCTGATTGTAACCAATCTTAGACTTAGACACACATTATTGATCCACAAGGCAAATTGTTCCACACAGTAGCTCAGTTACAAATGATGGTAAGGGTAAGGATGGAAAGGATAATGCAGGTATAAAATAGACTAAAAATGTACCATAATAGCAATATAAAATATAACATATATGTAATATTTGCATATTATATATACAGTATATAATATATACTGATATATTATTACGTCATATTGAATTTTTATATAATATATACAATATATCAGTGTTTTTCAACCACTGTGCCGCGGCACACTAGTGTGACGTGAGATATTGTCTGGTGTGCCGTGAAAAATTATGCAACTTCACCTAATTGGTCGAAAAAATATTTTTTGCAAATCAATAATTATAATAATGTGCCGTTGTCTAGTGTCTGTGGCAGGGTAACCATGTAATACTCCAGTAGATGGCAGCAGGTAGTTAATTGCTTTGTAGAAGTCGGAACGCGTCGAGGATGGTTTGTCGTGATCCCAATATGCAGAGCACAGCGGGAGAAAGCATGCAGATAAAAAGGTATGTAATGCTTAAAACAAAAATTAACAAAAGGCAAGTCCCGCTAGGAAAAGGCACTGATGCATAGGGATGGCTATGCAAAATGTAAGTAAAACTGAATTGGCTACAAAGTAAACAAAAACAGAATGCTGGATGACAGCAAAAACTTAGTGTGTGTCCGTACATGACATGACAATCAACAATGTCCCCACAAAGAAGGATAGCGTCCGCACAACTGAAATAGTCTTGATTGCCAATACAAAGCAGGTCAGGCAATAGCACTCAAAGGAGGATGTGACGCTGCTACAGGAAAACCCAAACAAAACAGGAAAGGCCACCAAAATAACAGCGCAAGACAGGAACTAAAGCACGACACACAGAAAACAACAACCTAAAAAAAAAAGACAACCTGGTGAAGTTTCATTTTTTAACGTTTCTGCTGGTGGTGTGCTTCCGTATTTTTTCAATGAAAAAAATGTGCCTTGGCTCAAAAAAGGTTGAAAAACACTGCAATATATAACAAATCTCAAGTACCATGTACAATATTACAGTATATGTAACAGCTGCAAAATAGAGAGTAGATCCAGCAGAAAATATACATTATAAACAAAGAGAGGTAGCTAACATAGAAGCGGTCAGGTAATAGACAGATATCATCTATTGCTCTATGACGAGTGATTATACAGCTTGATGGAGTGCGGAATGAAGGAGTTCTTGAATCGAACACTGTGGGAACGTAGCTGAAGGAGCCTGTTGGAGAATGAGCTTTACTGTCCCTCAATTGTCTGGTAATGTGTCCCTCACTGACACAAACACTTCCATTTGCGTGCCAATAGTTTGGCCGGATTTCCGGATCTGTTTGTCAATCCGGTTTAAGTCCTTTTTGCTGGTGCTGCCCCCCCCAACAAACCACTGCAAAGTACAGGGCACTGGCCACAACAGTTTGCTGCACACATTAAAGGACCTGAGCTTCCTCAAGAAAAAGAGTCTGCTCATGCCCTTCTTGTATACAGCTTTGCTGTTGTCCTTCCAGTCCTGTCTGCTGTTCTATTTTATTGTGTTTTTCACAAAGCCATAAAAAAGGAAAATTACTTCAGTTACTTTTATATCATATTTTCCTTAAGATTCTAGGATTGTCTTCCTGCTACTTAGGACTTTCTCACACAGAGTTTTTGTTTATTTTCCAGAACATTGTGAAGAGAACAACCCCTGGTACTGCAGATGCGACGCAGGCCATTAAAGCTTTGAAGCTTCTAGAAAAGGTAAAAATTGTACCTCCATACTTAGGTCTTTATGTGACTGCGTGGGTTCCCTCCGGGTACTCCGGCTTCCTCCCACCTCCAAAGACATGCACCTGGGGATAGGTTGATTGGCAACACTAAATTGGCCCTAGTGTGTGAATGTGAGTGTGAATGTTGTCTGTCTATCTGTGTTGGCTCTGCGATGAGGTGGCGACTTGTCCAGGGTGTACCCTGCCTACCGCCCGAATGCAGCTGAGATAGGCTCCAGCACCCCCCGCAACCCCAAAAGGGACAAGCGGTAGAAAATGGATGGATGGAAGAGACTTTATAATATATTTTTTTATAAATGCAGGTTTTGTCCTTATGGGACTTTTAGGCTGTAGTTCGGTATTTAAATGTTGCATACCTCGACGCGGTCCACTTCGCGGTAACACTGGTATTTTTGTAAGGAAGTAAGGACTTGTGTGAAACATCGCAAACCACAATGCTGTCTGTTGGGTTTAATAGGTGTCTTAATTTGATATTCTGCTATATTTACCTGCTGAGTTTCCCACAAAAGCCTCTAAAATATACTGTGAAATGGTACCTCTGTTTTCAATGCAAATCCAATTACAAAAGGAATCGGTCTATAGTGTCCCAGTCGTTGAACTCTAAAATAATCTTTCCACACAGAGATTGAGTCACCAACGTGTGCAGAATTCTTTATTTGGGCACTAGATTCTGCGAAATGATACACGGGCAATCATATGGCATCAAAACTGTGACAAAATCAGTGCACGCTCGGACTCTATTTGCTGCACGCAGAGTCTGTTTGCACTCGCAATGTTTTTGTCTGTTTCTCTCCAAAGTTCCTCCCTTTTGGCGCTTACAGGGACGGGCATTGACTACACCAGTCTGGCCCGCTGGACATTCCCCCCAATTTTTTTTTAGATGTTTAAGATGGAAAATGTATTTGCCATTATGATGTGCAGTGATGTTTTCTAACGACCGTAAGTCTTGAACTATACAAAGTATTTCAATGGTTTGAATCTGCGCTTATGGATGATACACCAGTTACTATGGTAATCGAATTAGTTACTATGGTAATCGAATTAGTTACTATGGTAATCGAATTAGTTACTATGGTCATCTAATTAGTTACTATGGTAATGTAAGTCACAGCAGCTCGGACGAGGCAACAAGCAGTGTGGGTGGGGAGTGTTTCCACAGACGCGGAAGGAGATTTTCACAACAAAGTTCTAAAGCTTAGTGATACATCAGATATATCAGGTTGTAGGTGGGTTTATTTTGTACCCTTCGCGTTCATATTTCACTGTTTGTTGCATTTTTGTTGCGTTTCACTTGATTGTAAAATGTGTCGATCGAAAGGTGGTGTGACGTTCATGTTTTGTCAATAATCAGTGTTTTATCCTTCATAGAAAAATGTAAAATTCCATTATGTTTTTTAAGGCAGTCTGTCATAACGTTTCTAGCATTCAGTGTTCCTAAAAATAGACATGCCGGCCCCCAGGCACATTTTTTTCTCTAAATGTGGCCCCCGAGTCAAAATAATTGCCTAGGCCTGGTCTATACTGTAAAAAAAGTTTGATAACCACTGATATAAGGGGTTGTTTTGTCTAAATTCTAGACCCTATGTGTCAAAATCAAGGCCCATGGGCCAGATCTGGCCCGCGAATGGCCCCCGGGATGATATTTGATTAGTATTAGAAACGACCCGCAGGCCACAGCCGCCTGCTGCTGTTTTGCATGCACCAATACTCCATCAGTGTTGGCGCTAGGAATTTTCAAAATGGGGTCCCAGGGACCCCATCAAGTCATAAAAATGGGGTCCCAAAGTACATTTTTGGGGTCCCACTTTTTTGCCATCGTTTTGAAAACAAACGATAAATGTATGCATTATCCTGTTATATCTCACATTCTATATTGTGTTTTGGAAAAAGGTTGTCATAAACGTTACTTAATTCATTAAAAAAAATAATACAAAAGAAAACAATGCATATGTAAATGTATTCAGTTATAAACATTCATTCACTTTCTTCTTTCCTTCATGGATCTAAACTTTACAGCTGCCGGTACTTTTTTCTATATTTTTATTATAATATTTTCTGAATGTGTTTGTTCTATTTTTGGCCAAAGTAAGACAAAGAAAACAATCTGAAGTTGTCTTTATTTTTTATTTTTAATGCCATGATTTTAATAGTCCGACCCACGTGTGCACATATTTTCCTCCACGCGGCCCCTGAGCTAAAATGAGTTTGACACTCCTGCTTTAGACTCTTAAAAAGTACTCTTCTTGAGAAGAGAGTGTATTTAATGCCTGCCCCGTGATTAGTCTTCGTGCCACACGCATGCAGAGTACGTTTTTTACCTGGGCGAGTGAGAGAGCAGAGAGACATTTTAATCTCTTACAGGTTAGTCATTTCTGCGTGCTATGTGTTGTCGTTTTAACACTGGTCCGTGTCGCGTTCACATTCGTGAACCAACAGTTGCAAACAAACCGAGGCCAATCTAGAAAGCGGTCTCGGTCTGCTTGTTTGATGCACACCAGAGTTCAGATGACCGCGCTCACACTTCACAAAAAAAAAACCCGTACTAGTTGGTAGTGATGTGCAGATCGATACTGAAATATCAATACCGCTGATACCAGATCTTCATGCTCGAATATCGAATCTCAAACCGAAATATCGATACTTTTGTTACTTTAGTTATTTGAGATAATGTATATCATCAACAGGAACACAGTGTAAAGTAAATAAATAACTGAGATCTTGTCTAAATGAAACGCGATTAGTGGGAACTACTTTTTCTTCCGCCATGGTAAGTACGTAATGTGCAAGCAAGACAATTACTGGCATGGATTATAAAACAACAAGTGTATTTATACTTTTATTGTAGGCCCTATGTGTCAAAGTCCGGCCCGCGAATAAATTATCTATGGCCCCCGGGATGATATTTGATTAGCCATAGCCGCCTGCTGCTGTTTTGCACGCATGGACTCAGGGAAAATTGCAGATAAGAGCCATGAGAAAGAATACAACTGATTTGATTTACGTTTTATTTTCTCTTTTTACTGTTTGAAAGCATTAATTGGTAGGATCATAGAGCAGCACAATATTGCATTTTCAGTTCATAATGCATGCAATTTCATTTATGCATTCCTCTTGATATTAAGGAACATATTTTATTTTTGAAGGACATTTGCTGGTTTGTTGTTTGCCTGTTGAAAATGTTTTCCCTTGAAATAACTGACAGAGCCATAAGAAAATATTGCTTTATTCATTTAATGTACAGGACATGGGATTTTTCTTTGAAGGAAGTTTGTTTTTGACTGTTAGACTGTTCCATCCATCCATTTTCTACCGCTTGTCCCTTTCGGGGTTTAAAAATGTTTTTACTTGAAATTAGTGACAGAGCCATACAAAAATGTTGGATTATTCATTAAATTATTGAATAAAATACAGTACACTGTTTTAGGTCCTGGTTCAATAGGTTATATGCAATCATTTTAATATGTTTTAATAAACTTTGAACCAGTCCTGCCCCCGGCTTGTAGCAAATTATTATTTTTTGGCCCTCTAATGTATTTGACTTTGACATCCCTGTTGTAGGCTTTTTGGAGACATTACATACAGAGTTGACTTTAAATAAGGTGCAGCATTCAGTGCAGAATAACGCCATTATTTGTTTCTCCCTGTGATTTTTTTTTTTTTTTAGCGTTTGACTATGATTTTTCAAGAGCCGCACCACTTGAAATACACTAATTTTGAAATTCGCAGCAGACACATTAGGTTTATTTTACACAAAGTATCGAATCGGTATCGCCGATACCAGCCTGAATTTTACCCGGTGTGGGATCGGAAAGAAAATCAGTGGTAACGCACATCGCTGCTAGTTGGAGTTAAAGTTAAAGTACCAATGATTGTCACACACACACACGTGGTGTGGCGAAATTATTCTCTGCATTTGACCCATCACCCTTGATCACCCCTGGGAAGTGAGGGGAGCAGTGAGCAGCAGCGGTGGCCGCGCCCGGGAATCATTTTTGGTGATTTAACCCCCAATTCCAACCCTTGATGCTGAGTGCCAAGCAGGGAGATAATGGGTCCCATTTTTATAGTCTTTGGTATGACTCGGCCGGGTTTTTTTGAACTCACAACCTACAGTTCTTTTTAACCGCAGCAAAACATGACATTGTGAACGTGCCCTAACTCTCGCCTGACTTTCAGCTGATCCAAGAGAGCAACGACAGCATCACTCAGATGAAAAGTATCGAGTCGCTGGTGTCGCTCAGTGCCAAGGTGGACTTTGAGTGCAGGGTAAGTGATGCGTTCAAGGACTGAAGGAATCACCGCACTGCTGTTTGTGTTGAACATATTTGTGTGTGGCGTTTGCCGCAGACTCTTCCTCTCATCAGTCAGTCTCGGAGGTTGGTGCGAGAGGGACCCGTCACCGAACTGATGGACTTCTCCCTCAAGGAAACCGAGAGGAATATTTACATGCACCTATTTAACGACTACCTGCTGCTCTCGCAACAAAAAGAGTGAGTCACCTTGCTTTTTACTGTTCGATCGATGATTCATCAACATCACCCCTAATTCACGTTTACTACATCCTGTCATATCCTGTCAGTCTTATCATTTCACTTCCTGCCGCCTCCTCATTTTGTCTCGATTGTGCTTCTCCCAAGAGGGGGCAAGTTCACGGTGATAGACCACGCCCCCGTGGCAGAGCTGCGTGCAGAGAATTGCCGCGTCAAACTTCATTCCCTGCAGAAGAACCTGTTCCGGCTGCACATGTTGAACAAGTCGCTGCTGCTGAGGACCGACACACAGTAAGACACAGCATCGCCTTGCTTCTTTTAACAACAACAAAAAAATGGCCACCAGAAGATTTCTACCTTTTTTTTCCCTTTAGGAGTGATAAGCTACGTTGGATATCCGCCCTTTCCCGACCTCATCCTGAGATAGATTTTTCTTCTGCACAAGGTAACGCATGCTTCCTGGTGCAAGTGACACCATTTCTATTTTATTGATCAATAACTCAATTATTGACGTGATCAAGTTTAACCCGGCTGGTTCGGGCCCCCAATGCTTTTTTTACCGCATTCCGCACAGGGACTCGATCCCTGATCATTTGTATTGAGAGTCGAGTGTGCTGACCACTGGACTAAAAGGGGAGTGAGGTTTACTTTTGGCCCGTTACACTCACCCGCCGACACCTTATTCTCATCCGGGTCACGGCACCGAGTGTAACCGGTGTGGTTTTTCTCTGCGTTGTGTGTAGAGTTTCTTAATAAACATGACCGACACCAGAGTTGCTGCTCAGCTGCTCTTTACTCGTTGAAATGCATCTGACGATATACAGGAAATACAAATAGTGTGGTCCACAGGTGTCAAATTCAAGGCCCGGGGGCCAGATCTGCCCCGCAAACACCTGAAAATGATATGTGTCAATAAAGTACTTAATATTTTCGCACTAAATGTAATTGATTTTTTTGACAGAAAAAAAAAATGTACTGCTTAAAATTGCATGCCTTTTTAAACTTTCATAATATCCAATATTGCAACAATTATTACAGTATACTATCATACTTTCCAAACTTGTTTTTGTCTAAATAAAAATACTAGAGATGTCCGATAATGGCTTTTTTGCCGATATCCGATATTGTCCAACTCTTAATTACAGATTCCGATATCAACCGATACCGATATATACAGCCATGGAATTAACACATTATTATGCCTTATTTTGTTGTGATGCCCCGCTGGATGCATTAAACAATGTAACAAGGTTCTCCAAAATAAATCAACTCAAGTTATAGAAAAAAATGCCAACATGGCACTGCCGTGTTTATTATTGAAGTCACAAAGTGCATTATTTTTTTTAACATGCCTCAAAACAGCAGCTTGGAATTTGGGACATGCTCTCCCTGAGAGAGGATGAGGAGGTTGAGGTGGTGTATATTGTAGCGTCCCGGAAGAGTTAGTGCTGCAAGGGGTTCTGGGTATTTGTTCTGTTGTGTTTATGTTCTCCCGAAATGTGTTTGTCATTCTTCTTTGGTGTGGGTTCACAGTGTGGCGCATATTTGTAACAGTGTTAAAGTTGTTTATACGGTCACCCTCAGTGTGACCTGTATGGCTGTTGACCAAGTATTCCTTGCATTCACTTGTGTGTGTGAAAAGCCGTAGATATTATGTGACTGGGCTGGCACGCAAAGGCAGTGCCTTCAAGGTTTATTGGCGCTCTGTACTTCTCCCTACGTCCGTGTACCACTACGTACAGCGGCGTTTTAAAAAGTCATAAATTTTACTTTTTGAAACCGATACCGATAATATCCGATATTACATTTTAAAGCATTTATCGGTCGATAATATCGGCAGTCCGATATTATCGGACATCTCTAAAAAATACTTAACTTTACTTTCAACTACCCATCAAATTCATAAAAATGACAATACATTTTACCTTGTTCCTTACAGCATATTACTGTAAATTGAAAAAAAATACTACTGTTTTTTGCGTTAAAATTCTGTTGACTGAGCAGCCAGTTTTTGACTTTAAAATCTACGGTTGTCGTTTTTAACGATGTACCGGTATTTCTTTAAATGGAAAGACGGTACATTTGTTTTTACAGTGGAAAAACTGGCAGCTATGTTGGCAGAATAAAAAAAGAACTTGTACGGTTTTTCCATTAACAATATAATGTGGTAAAAACCAATGTCAATTTAACACAGAAATTCTGGCAACTTAGCTGCCAGCTTTTTTCGTAAAAAAACCCCTCAAAAAACAGTGGTACTGTTTTTCCATTTACCTTAAAATGTTGTAAAAAATTTAAAAAACACTAGATTTTACAGTAAAATTTTGTAAATGTAAAGTTTTTACTTTAAAATCGACAGTCTACTTTAAACAATTTATATAATTAATAATGAAATCCAGAGGCAAATTCATACATTATTCCCTGTTACAAGCGGCCCTCTGATGGCAGCCATAACTGCCATGTGGCCCTCAATGAAAACCAGTTCGACATCCCTGGTGTAGTCAATATTTTTTGCCAAATGTTGAGTCCCTTCACCAGGCCTGGGCAATTATTTTGACTCGGGGGGCCAAATTTAGAGAAAAATGTGTCTGGGGGCCAGTATATCTGATTTTCAGGAACACTAGTACAAAACCTCACAATAATGTCTGATTGAAAGCTAAAAACATCATGACAGACCGCCTTAAAAAAACGGAATGGAATTTTTATTTTTTTTACTGAACGAGACACCCAGAATGTACATGAAAATAAAGAATGTGGGATTTAACTATGAAGGATAAAACACTGAATATTGACAACATATGAACGTCACACCCCCTCTCGATCGACATATTTTACAATCAAGCAAAACGCAACAAAAATGTAACAAACACAGCGAAATATGAACGTGAAGGGTAAAAACCAAAAAAACACCTACAATCTGATACATCTGATATATCACTAAGCTTTAGAACTTTGTTGTAAAAATCTCCTTCCGTGTCTGTCCCTGACACCCGCATTTCAGGCTGGCCGCTCTGGAAACACTCTGTGGAAACGCTCCCCACCCACACTGCTTGGTGCCTCGTCTGAGCTGCTGTGACTTAGATTACCATAGTAACTAATTAGATGACCATAGTAACTAATTAGATGACCATAGTAACTAGTATATCATGCAAAAGCGCAGATTCCAACCATTGAAATACTTTGTATAGTTCAAGACTTACGGTCATTAGAAAACATCACTGCACATCATAATGGCAGCTACACTTTCATCTTAAAGATCTAAAACATTTATTTGGGAATGTCCGGCATGCCAGATTGAAAAGCTTAATGGGCTGCATGCGGCCCCCGGGCCTTAATTTGCCCAGGTCTTCCCTACACAAAAACAACAATACAGAGCAAGGAATAAAACAATACAGAACAGGAAATAATTGTGAAATAAATTTCTTAATGAGACAGTAAATACACTTTTCTGTCATCGCACGGACGCCTACCTCTCATGTAGATATCGTGGACAAAATGAAAGTAGAAAGGCGTGTCCGACACATATAAAGAGGCGGGTGTCACAACAATTATTGCAGTAGGTGGGACGAGGCCAGACAATGGTTCCACTTACTGACAAAACATCAAACAAACTTCAGGTATTTTCATGTAACTTACATATTCTCTGTAATTGTAACAATAATAAGACATAATTGAACCTGTTACACTAGTGTCACGTTCTGGTATATTTATATCTAGTGGGCAGCCTATGACGGAGTCAGCTCTCTTAATCAGTTTATTAAGTCTGTTCCTGACTCTGACCGTGCTGCCCCCCACCCCAGCAAATGACGGCATAGAACGCCGTAGAAGCTACCCCAGTGTCATAAAAAGTGGGCAGACGTGACCCGCACACCCCGAAAGACCTCAGTCTCCTCAATAATATAGCATAGCAAATGCAAGACATCAAAAAAATTATTATTTTTTAAATGAAGCATAAAAACTGCCAGCAGGTAATTCTTCAAATGATTTCTTAACAAATTAAAGTTCCATATTCCATAAAGTGCCGCATTATGTAATCGTTTCCACATCTCTACTGAACAATGTCAAGGTAATTTGTCATTCTCACACAATTAAGTTGTGAAAGGCATACGGTATATAAAATGAAGATAAATATTGCATGGCAGCATTATACACATTGAAAGACTAAAGTTAAAAAACACAACAAAATAAGATTAGACGTTTTCCCTTTGCACGTTGACGTGCAGTATTTCATGTTGCCATGAAGATGGGCTGGGCTTGCACTGTATTTGTTTGCGGAGTAGACGCGTAACTAAATCACAAGACATTTACACTTCCTGTCCCTCACGTAATATATTTTGTGTGGAAACTCTGTGCCGTTCCTGAAAAATCCACATACGATTACTATTTATATACTACTGGGCTTCACAAGGACAACACTACTATACTTAGACTTAGACAAACTTTATTGATCTACAAGGGAAATTGTTCCACACAGTAGCTCAGTAACAAAGGATGGAAAGGATAAGGATGGAAAGGATAATGCACACAAGTACACAAAAAGAGGGCGAAAACAAAAGCTATAAAGTAGACTAAAAATGTACTATAAGAGGTCAGAATGGTACAGTTTGCTCTTGTATGGTTTCTGAATTATGACAAATCCTAGAGGTTTTAAATTATCAACAAAAATGATAACTTCAAATTGAGGCTGTCAAACGATTAAAATATGTAATCGCGAATAATTGATTGCCCTTAGTTCACTGGTAATTAATCACGATTAATTGCAAATTCGATGGATCATTTTCAAGATTTTATTACCATCAAGATGGTACTGGACAATTTATTTGCTTAATGCAAATGTTTGTTTATTAAAAATAATGTTGTTTTTAAAAGAGAAAGTTAGGTCCCCCCAGCTTCCTACGCTATGATCTGGAGTTTCCTTTTCATCCTGTCTCGGTGAAAAAGTTAATAAGTTTGGCACATGTGGCCACGTCAGACTGCCACGCTTTACTTTTAAATTTTTTTTATATCCTGTCTTTTCAGCGCCATACTCGCTCTTTTTACTGTCCATTCTCCTTTGTTTTTACTCTCTTTTACATAGCCTGACTGACGTGTTGTCAAGGTAATGGCAAACAGGCAACTTCGGCGTAGCTTGCATCCACATCCATTGTGGCATGCGGCTAGATTCAGTAAAAAGACAACGCAAACTCGCGCACCCCAGGCCTGGTCGCACACGACGCATGCAAAATATTGCATTAATTTTGGCAGCCCTACTTTAAAAATATAATTGATTAATACAGCTTGGTGAAAAGGTGATTTTTTTTTATATAAATTTGGACACCCCCGAATTTCTGGATTCAAATTGTTCAATCTCTATGTAAACGACATTTGTAAAGTTACAAAGGACTTACGGGGACGGCGTGGCGCAGTTGGGAGAGTGGCCGTGCCAGCAACCTGAGGGTTCCTGGTTCAATCCCCACCTTCTACCAACCTCGTCACGTCCGTTGTGTCCTTGAGCAAGACACTTCACCCTTGCTCCTGATGGGTCGTGGTTAGGGCCTTGCATGGCAGCTCCCGCCATCAGTGTGTGAATGTGTGTGTGAATGTGTGAATGTGGAAATAGTGTCAAAGCGCTTTGAGTACCTTGAAGGTAGAAAAGCGCTATATAAGTATAACCCATTTACTTAAAGTTAGTATTATTTGCAGATGATACAACTGCGTTTTGTTCAGGAGAGAACACACAGAAGCTAATACAAATAATAACAGAAGAAATGAACAAATTAAAAAGATGGTTTGACAAAAACAGACTATCTTTGAATCTCAGTAAAACTAAAATAATGCTATTTGGTAACAGTAGAAGAGAAAGTCAAAAACAATTACAAATAGACGGAGTAGATATTGAAAGGGTAAAAGAAAACACATTTTTGGGTGTAATAATAGATGATGAAATGAACTGTAACTCTCATAAAGTAGCTAGAAACACGTCAATAATGAATAAGGCAAAACATGTTCTAAACCAAAAATAATTTCATATTCTTTACTGCTCTCTAGTGTTACCATATCTGAGTTATTGTGCAGAAATATGGGGAAACAACTACAAATGTGCACTTTCATTCATTAACTGTTACAAAAAAGATCAATTAGAATAATAAATTGTTTTTTTTCAAAATTTGTTGTTTTTGTTTTGTCTACATATTCGAAATAAACATGAAAATGAAATGAAATGAAATGAAAATACATCATGTTGGATATAGAGAACATACAAACACTTTATTTGTTGAATCAAAACTATTGAAATTCAACAATTTGGTGCATTTGCAAACAGATAAAATGATGTACAAAGCAAACTATAACCTGCTACCCAAGAATGTACAACAATTCTTCTCAACAAAAGAGGAGAAATATAACCTTGCAGGAAAATGTATGCCCGTACAACACTTAAAACCTTTAGCATATCCGTATGTGGAATTAAATTATGGAATGGATTAACCAAATAAATCAAACAAAGCACTAATATGATTCAGTTTAAGAGACTGTTCAAACTACAAGTGTTCACAAAGTACACAGAAGAACATCTTGAACCCCCTTTTTTTTTTGAGGTAAAGATTATTTATGTATTTAATATTTGTTTACTTACTATGGTATATTATTTATTTATTCACTGTTCTGTTACAGAGAACAATGAAATGGGATAAAATTGCTACGGTATGAAAAGGGGTTGGATTAAATAAGCTCAGCTTCTTCCTACTCCTTTTCGGATGTACTGTAATGAAACAACCGGAAATATGTGATGCATTACATTGTGTCGTAATGCATGTTCGACATAAACTGAAACTGAACTGAACAATCATACATTTGTAGTTGACTTCGTAAATGACAGTTATTGGATCTCGGGTGTTGTAAATGCTGTCACATTTGGATGAACTCTGCTCCTCAACAGTAGCCTCAATCCATGTGTAGTTGTTCCAGCGCTAATAACAGTTGGCGTGTCAGCTTGATGACATACACCGAAGTAAATACACGTGTGATTTCCCCGCCAACAGTTAGTCACTTTATGCCTAAAATCCTGGAATGCAACACATCTAATATAAAAAAAAAGGATTTATGACTGATGTCATGCATGTCTTTCTATTTAACCTGATCTTTCCTTACAGATTTCCCACAGATGCAATGTATCAGAGCTTTCGTCGCCCAGCAGCCTGATGAGTTGTCTTTAGAAAAAGCTGACATCATCCTGGTGCACCAACAAAGCAGCGACCGTGAGAACATCTCCAAACTTAATTATGAACCACTCACCCTTTGGATAAGTTTAAGCTGTGCTTATCATTGGTTTGTGCCCTCACAGACTGGGTAGAGGGCACCAGGCTGTCCGACCGACATCGCGGATGGGTGCCGGAGTTGCATTTGGAGTTAATTAACAACTTCAGGGTCCGACAGCGCAACCTATCTGATGCCCTCAAACTCACCACGGCCACGGCTGCAGTATGAGTGGGACTGAAAAAAAGCCACACACAGACATCCAGGTTGAAATGTAAGGACTTCCTGAGCATCTTCACAGCTCCAGTTGGACGAAGTGGAGAGTCGGCGTCTCCTATGATTAGGCCGTGCAGAAAAAGGACAATCTATGCTGGCTTTGGAGCAATGCGTAATAATATTTGTATATTGACTCGAATGGAAAATATGAGCTAAAGATGCATGTTTTACTGCAAGATGAGCCCTGTGCGTGCAGTAGACCCGACTGTGTAGAGAATGTTTTAGGTTACACAGTAAATATGTTCCAATAAATTCAGCACATTTACACACTGCATCACACTGAAGGTTTTTTTTTCTTCTTCCTATGACTATTATGGGATCCGTTACAGCAGTGTTTTTCAACCTTTTTTGAGCCAAGGCACATTTTTTGCGTTGAAAAAATCCGGAGGCACACCACCAGCAGAAATCATTAAAAAAACGAAAATTAAGTTGACAGTAAAAAGTCATTGTCGCAATTGTTGGATATGACTTTAAACCACAATCGACCATGCATCACTATAGCTCTTGTCTTAAAGAAGGTCTACTGTCACGAACTGTCACATCACGCCGTGACTTATTTGGAGTTTTTTGTCGTTTCCTGTGTCTAGTGCTTTAGTTCTTGTTTTGCGCTCCTATTTTGGTGGCTTTTTCTCTTTTTTTGGTATTTTCCTGTAGCAGTTTCATGTCTTCCTTTGAGTGATATTTCCCGCATCTACTTTGTTTAAGCAGTCACGAATATTTCAGTGGTTTTTATCCTTCTTTGTGGAAACATTGTTGATTGTAATGTCATGTTCGGATGTACTTTGTGGACGGCATCTTTGCTCCACAGTAAGTCTTTGCTGTTGTCCAGCATTCTGTTTTTGTTTACTTTGTAGCCAGTTCAGTTTTAGTTTCGTTCTGCATGGCCTTCACTAAGCTTCAATGCCTTTTCTTAGGGGCACTCACATTTTCTTTATTTCTGGTTTAAGCATTAGACACCTTTTTGCCTGCACACTGCCTCCCGCTGTTTCCGACATCTACAAAGCAATTAGCTACCGGCTGCCACCTACTGATATGGAAGAGTATTACACGGTTACTCTGCCGAGCTCTCGACAGCACCGACACTCAACAACAACACATCATTTGCAGACTATAATTACTGGTTTGCAAAAATATGTTTTAACCCAAATAGGTGAAATTAGATAATCTCCCACGGCACACCAGACTCTATCTCACGGCACCTAGTGTGTGGCACAGTGGTTGAAAAACACGGCGTTGCAGGATCTATTCTCTAATTTATGCTGCAGCTGTTACATATACTGTAATATTGTACATGGTAATTGTTATTTATTGTATATTCTATATAAAAATATAGTATATCAGTATATGTCATATACTGTATATATAATATGTAAATATTACATAAGTTATATTTTATATTGCTACTACAGCAATTTTTTAGTCTATTTTATATCTGCATTATCCTTTCCATCCTTTGTAACTGAGCTACTGTGTGGAAGAATTTCCCTTTTGGATCATTAAAGTTTGTCTAAGTCTAAGTCTAAGGATCTGCATCATAAAGGCCTTTAAAAAGCAATGTGAAAATCAATAAACATAGGATTACTCATGATAAAATAGTTATTTTTTACTGCAAATGTCCATTAAACTCCATGTTTTCACATTTCAGTACTTGATGTACCTGCACACAATTGTCTGGATTGGAATTTCTTCTGCAGGTTCTGTCACGTTGAGCACATTCTTACGTCACACACGCAGGGCACGTAACCCCGTGTGGGCGTTTCTCCTAGGCCAAACGAAAGCGCTGATTGGTGGATATTCCCATGACTCGATGTAATAGACCAGTAAAACAGCGTCTTGGTTCAACTTCAGCCGCCTGTGACTGGTCAGAAATATTTGTGGGCGGGGCTGTACGTGTTGTTTTTGTTGAGGAACGCCGTCGACATCTTTACTGCTGGCGTCTGAAGTAAACACTAAAACCGTATTTTCTGTTTTGAATAATAGTTTTTTGGGAGGAGTTTACGAACACTAGGGAGAAGTGGAGGCTTTTTGCTTGGCAATTCAGTCGAACGTATTTTTATTGTCTTCAAAAGGTACGTAAACTTCGTTGCAGCACATTTAGACATTAGGGTTTACTAGTTTGACGTCCCTGCACTGACTTTGCACAATGTGGGTACCCCGAGTAAATAAGCGTATCAATTAATACTGTTTATAAGGGTTGTTTATGGTGATGTTTATGACTTGTCAAAAAAACACAGCTAGCTGGTTAGCAGTCTGAACGATTGTTGTTGTTGTGGCAAGAGACGTGGCCTTGTTATTGTCTGATAATCATCGTGTTTTCCTTCCGTTTCGACGCACAAACGTGACAAAAAGCAGTGAATTTGAAAGAAATACAGTTAAAAACAATTGAGCGTTTCTAGGTTTGTATTGTGGTTGTTGTTTACTGCCCCTTTAACCCCGCCCACTGCTAGCGTCGCTAGCACAAAATGATAACGGCGTCTTTTGCCTTTTCCGTGAAATAAGAATTCTTAGGCAATGTTACTGTTTAATGTTCTCTCATATTTGGAAGTATCAAGGTACGTTATATGTTATATGTATGCATAATTAGTTTAAATCTTAGACATATTTGTTTTGCTTCACATACGTTAATGCTTTTGTTTTGAAATCAATGCAATCGGCGTGGTGTTTCATCACTTCCGGGTGAGCTGTCATAATATGGAAAACATGTTTATGCGGTAGTCAGCGGTGTACACAATGAAAAATGAAAGAATGTTGGGACCACTTTGATACATTTTTTACATTAAATATACTAAAACCAAAATGTATCACTGTTAATTGGTCCCGCTATTCTATTGATTGAAATTGATTGATTGATTGAAACCTTTATTAGTAGATTGCACAGTGCAGTACATATTCCGTACAATTGACCACTAAATGGTAACACCCGAATACGTTTTTCAACTTGTTTAAGTCGGGGTCCACTTAAATTGATTCATGATACAGATATATACTATCATCATAATCATACTTGCCAACCTTGAGACCTCCAATATCGGGAGGTGGGGGGTTGGGGGCGTGGTTATTTACAGCTAGAATTCCCCAACTCGAGTATTTCATATATATATATATATATATATATATATATATATATATATATATATATATATATATATATATATATATATATATATATATATATATATATATATATATATACATATATATTTATTTTATTTACATAGAAAAAAAACAAACAAACTTGAATTTCAGTGTTCCGGTGGCTATCCATTAGATGGCAGTATTGTCCTGTTTAACTTCTCCGTTCATTGGGCAGGCAAGCTGTTTATATTGTGGGAAAGCGGACGTGAGAACAGGCTGTCCCCACTCAGTCTCAGGTCCGCATTGAGCTGGAGGGGGCGTGGCCTCTGAATACCGGGAGTTTGTCAGGAGAGGCGCTGTATACCGGGATTCTCCCGCTAAAAACGGGAGGGTTGGCAAGTATGATCATAATACAGTCATCACAGAAGATAATCATCAGAGTATATACATTGAATTATTTACAATCCGGGGTGTGGGATGTGGAGGGGGTCGGGGGGTTAGGTTTGGTTGATATCAACACTTCAGTCATCAACAATTGCATCATCAGAGAAATGGACATTGGAACAGTGTAGGACTGACTTGGTAGGATATGTACAGCAAGTAGTGTACATAGAGAGAGAGATCAGAAAGCATAAGACAGTGTTTCCCATAAACTGCCAAATACCTGTGGCGGTGGGGGCGTGGCTATGGGCGTGGTCACCATGAAACCATCGAGTAATTTGCATAATTTACTACAATGATTTGATTTTCTCTAAAAAGGCTAAAAAAATGTATACTTACTAATTAATAATAACAGTTTTGTTTTAAACGTCCATCCATCCATCCATTTTACAATATAATTACAACACTTTATGTACATATTTATATACAGATTTGAACAATAAGTTATTCACTGAAATATATTTATTAATTGTGGTTCTTACAAAAAATATATCTTATAAAATATAAAAGCTAAAATGTCTCAAAGCTCTGCCCCTTTAATTAGTGCATACTAAATAATTTAACTTTAGCCTACTACTACAACCATATTATTTACCAGCAACATAAAGTGAAACAGAGGCAGAGGTGTCCTGCCACAGTCAGTAACAGAAAACAGTAGTGGTGGTAGATAGACACAGAGCTTCATCAAACATCTGATCCACTGAACAAAGAGCTCCAAAAATCTTGAACTTTAGACTGCCATCAGTTTTACTCCCTACACTTAACTGTTTCCTACTGCCTGCAGACTTTGCACCCTTTGTTATATACACATGTTATGTTTCTAATATAAATACATTTAATAAAGTCAAATACAAATAAGGCAACAAGAGAAGTATCCTACACACTTCTCTTTTGTAAAGTAAATCTGAACAGCCGATGTGGGCATCTACATAAACTATATGATTTGCCTGAGAAGCTGGAGAGGACAAAAAAATAAAAAAAATTAGTTTTAATTTTTTATTATTTATTTATTTTTTATTTTTTTTATTTATTTGTGGCGGACGTAATTCTTTCGTGGCGGGCCGCCACAAATAAATGAATGTGTGGGAAAGCCTGTAAGAATAAGTATCTACATTTGATTATTTACATTTGATTATTTACAATCCGGGGAGGTAGGATGTGGAAGGGAGGGTGTTAGTTTAGGGTTGAAGTTGCCTGGAGGTGTTCTTTTAGTGCGGTTTTGAAGGAGGATAGAGATGCCCTTTCTTTTACACCTGTTGGGAGTGCATTCCATATTGATGTGGCATAGAAAGAGAATGAGTTAAGACCTTTGTTAGATCAGAATCTGGGTTTAACGTGGTTAGTGTAGCTCCCTCTGGTGTTGTGGTTATGGCGGTCATTTACGTTAAGGAAGTAGTTTGACATGTACTTCGGTATCAGGGAGGTGTAGCGGATTTTATAGACTAGGCTCAGTACAAGTTGTTTTACTCTGTCCTCCACCCTGAGCCAGCCCACTTTGGAGAAGTGGGTAAATTGATTTCGGCAACCCATCGGTAATACCATGAATTGATTAACGTGGACCCCGACTTAAACAAGTTGAAAAACTTATTCGGGTGTTACCATTTAATGGTCAATTGTACGGAATATGTACTGTACTGTGCAATCTACTAATAAAAGTTTAAATCAATCAATTAACGAGCATGCACGCGCATGCGCACAAAAGCAGACATTTCAACTATTCGTATAACAAATTACCCATCGAAAACTGCAGCTCCTTCGTGTAGACTCCTCATGTAGACATATACTATAAGTAGTCATTTTAAATTATAGTGCATTCATTAATATCATAGACAATTACAACGTGAGGTAGTTCACATTGTATATTAACCCACAGTAAGCAGGTAGACAAATACAGCATGAGAAAGTTCATAAATCGGCGTTTATAAACGTATTTACCCGGTATGTTGCTAACTAAATGACAAAGTAAACCTAGCAAACACATAATAATTTAAGATAATAATTGCAATTCTACAGTGGGAGCGTTATCGGTGAAATCGGCGTTCCGTAACTTAAATGTGCATTTTTTTACATGGCTGCGTAATTCAACAGACCCCATTATCGAGTCTCGCAACTGGTTGTTTTTTTTCGAGGTAGCTGCCAACTTCGACAGAACACCGGAAATGACCACAATAAATGCATTTCCGCGAAATAGGCATCATTAATTATAAATAGAATATTTTCAAATCCTGTTTACTACTACCTTCCAAATACATTTTTCAACACAATGACGCTATGGTCGGCGATGTCATCTTTTCCCATTTGTCCGCACAAGAAACAAGTTGTTGTTGTGTGTTCAGATGGGGAGTCAGTACCAGCGCTCAGTACCACTGGAGGTAAGGAGAGCAGAGGGAGAGCGTGTCCGAGCCAAGCATCCTGACAAGATACCGGTGGGCATGACGGCAAACTGCAACTTTTGTGTGTTTGTGACACTAATCAAATATTTAAAAAAATTACATATATATTTTGAACAGATCATCGTAGAGCGGTCCCAGAGGTCTCGAGCTCCTGACCTGGATAAGAAGAAATACTTGGTGCCCTCAGATTTAACAGGTGACGTTTGGCCCAAATGTTGGTCTTAAAGTTAGCTTTTTTGTAGCGGAATGATCTTGTTAAATAGAATATCTCTGATATGCATTTTTTTCAGTAGGTCCTTGAAAACAGAAGAGCATCCCTGTTTCATTTACTCAGGCGTTAATTGCAGTGGATCCTTAAAACCCCAGGAGCATTCCTGTTAAATGGAGGATCTTTGACTTGCGTTATTTGCAGTCGGTCCCTTAAAACCACGAAAGCTCTCCTTAGATTATAGAGGATCTTTGACTAGTAAGCCTTTCAGGGCACTCCTGTGACATATACAGGTTTTATTTGCAGTCAACCCTTAAAACCACCGGAGCATTGTTGTCAAATAGAGAATCTTTGACTAGTGTTTTTATAGTAGGTCCTTTAAAGCAGAAGAGCACTCTTTTTTGGCATTATAGAGGATCTTTGACTGGGTTTTTTATAGCTGATCCTTTAAAGCAGAAGAGTACTTTGTCACATATAGAGGATCTTTCACTATCCATCCATTTCCTACCGCTTGTCCCTTTTGGGGTCGCTGGAGCCAATCTCAGCTGCACACGGGCGGAAGGCGGGATACACCCTGGACAAGTTGCCACCTCATCGCAGGGCCAACACATATAGACAACATTCACACTCATGTTCACACACTAATTTAGTGTTTGTCAATCAACCTATCCCCAGGTGCATGTCTTTGGAGGTGGGAGGAAGCCGGAGTACCCGGACTAGGGTTTATTATATTAGGTCCTTTAGGTGGCGACTTGTCCAGGGTGTACCCCGCCTTCCGCCCGAAGGCAGCTGAGATAGGCTCCAGCACCCCCTGCAACCCCAAAAGGGACAAGCGGAAGAAAATGGATGGATGGAAAGCAGAAGAACACTATTGTCACATATAGAGGAACTTTGACTAGTGTTTTTTTCAGTAGGTCCTTTAAAGCAGAAGAACACTCTTTTTTGACATTGTAGAGGATCTTTGACTGGGGCTTTTATAGCAGATCCTTTAAAGCAGAATAGTACTATTGTCACATATAGAGGATGTTTGACTAGGGTTTATTATATTTGGTCCTTTAAAGGAGAAAAATACTATTGTCACATATAGAGGATCTTTGACTAGTGTTTTTTTAGTAGGTCTTTTAAAGCAGAAGAACACTCTTATTTGACATTACAGAGGATCTTTCACTGGGGTTTTTACAGCAGATCCTTTGAAGCAGAAGATGTCTGTCTGTGTTGGCCCTGCGATGAGGTGGCAACTTGTCCAGGGTGTACACCGCCTTCCGCCCGAATGCAGCTGAGATAGGCTCCAGCGACCCCCCGTGACCCCAAAAGGGACAAGCGGTAGAAAATGGATGGATGGAGTACTATTGTCACATATAGAGGCTCTTTGACTAGGGTTTATTATATTAGGTCCTTTAAGGCAGAATAATACTATTGTCACATATAGAGGATCTTTGACTAGTGTTTTTTAGTTGGTCCTTTAAAGCACCCTTGTCGCATATAGAAAATCTTTGACTTGCGTTATTCACAGTCGGTCCTATAAAACCACCAGGGCTCTCCTTTCAATTTATAGAGGATCTTTGACTACAGAAAAGTGCTCCTGTCACACAAACAAGATATTTGACTTTATTGGTATGTTAGTCATTTTGTTGAAGTCCTTTTTGTAGATCATCACTTTTGCTGTCTGTTTTCTTCTCAATCACATAACATGAAAAACGTGACGTGTACTCATTCAGTGGGCCAGCTGTGCTTCCTGATCCGTCAGCGCGTTTCTTTGAGACCAGAGGAGGCGCTCTTCTTCTTCGTCAACAACTCCCTGCCCCCCTCCAGCTCGCCTCTCTCTGCCGTCTATGAGGTAACTGCATTTGTACACAAGGTTGCAGCCCCCCCCACACACACGGTCAGCAAAGCGTTGACCTACATGGGTCACGTTGTTTACCACTAACAGACAAGTGTTTGACACCATAGATATTTATAATATGTTGTCTGACACCATCTCTTGTGGTCCAGCTACTACACCTTGACCATATATGGATATAAATATGCTTTGTCACTTCAACAGTCCAACTGTCGCAACTTGTTCTAATTTCATTATCTGTTTTCATTTTGAAACCTGGTCCACCATCTGTCTGTCCCTATTATTTTCCCATATCAAAACACTGTATTTATTGCTAGAGATGTGATAGTTTTCCATCTTCCAATACATATTACTCCAAGGATTATACTCCAATTCTATTTACCGTATTTTCCGGACTATAAAGCACACTTAAAATCCTTTTTTTTCTTCTCAAAACTCAACAGTAACCCGGTGCGCCTAATGTACGGAATAATTCCTGTTTTGCTTACCGGCCTCGAAGCTATTTTATTTGGTACATGGTGAAATGATAAGTGTGACCAGCAGGTGACATTTAAACATAAGAGATATGTGTAAACTGCACTATGATGGCAATATGACTCAAGTAAACAACACCAACATTTTATATGTTCCATTGAAAATATAGAACATTACACACGGCGCTCAAAAATCCATCAAAATGTTTTAGTACGACTTTGGTAAACTGTGAAGCCGCACCGCTTGATGTCTTGATTGTCGGCGCATTAAAAATACATGTATTATTATGGTGTGTGTAGAAGGTGAGACATATTATCTAGCATTTTGTTCCGCAATATTATGCAAAAGCATATTTTCTTACCTTCTGGTACCTGCTGATCTGTATTTGGGATCTGCATGAATCCTGAAAAATTGCGCGCGTCTGCCTTTGTAGTCCGTGGCGACACCGCAGTCGATAATCTTCCTCTTTTTCTCTATCTTCTTGTTATGGGACATTCATCCTGCGCTGTTGCCATTTCTAATATAAAAATAGTGTAAAGTTCTTACTTATAGCTGTCAGTAAACTCGCCATGAAAGCGCTAAAACATACCGGTGTAGTGAGTTTACATTATTCACCCAAGGAACTTTAGGGGACTACAGATGAAAACTAGCCTTCTGGCTAATTCTGTCTGTTTTTAACCATGTGTAATCATGTGTTTTATGAAATTGCATTGTCCCCTTTGAAATAAACTAATCTTAATCTTAATCTAGTTATTAGAGAGTTCCGGTCGGACATTTTTTCACATCACCGGCCTTGTTGTTGTTTCCGGATGAGGAGATGCCGCTCCGTTATTGATTTAAGTAAAGTCTGAATGTCATTAAAACAGTTAGCTCCATCTTTTGACACTTCTTCCACTCCCGTCCTTGCACGTTACACCGCTACAACAAAGATGACGGGGAGAAGACGCTGTCGAAGGTGAGCCACGTAAATAAGACCGCCTACAAAACGGCGCATCCGGAAGCGACTGTCAGGAAGCGGCTTGAAGATGATCTGTAAAACATAATCTATGCAACATTTTAACCAAAGAACCACCATCACATGTTATGTAGACCACAAGGAAGTGTTTTACATTTAGAAAAAAAATAAAAAAAATAATATGACTCCATTAAAACGCCGTATAACCCGGTGCGCCCTATATATGAAAAAAGATCGAAACTAGACCATTCATCGGCAGTGCGCCTTATAATCCGGTGCGCCCTATAGTCCGGAAAATATGGTAATTGACAGTTTCCTATAGTCGCTATGTGCATGGTCTACAAAAGCAAACAACTGTCAGAGCGTCAGGGTCTTTAGTAGGTGCTGGGTCAGAAAACACTGGTGTTATTTTAATGAACACCACAAGATGAATCGTAAGTGGCTAGCATCTAGTCGGTTTCTACCTCGAGCAGTGATGTTGTTAGGTCTTCAATAGAGTTAGTCTTTGTATTTGAGTGGGTCCCTGGGAAATTTGATGTTTACCCCCTAAAAAATATATACATTTCTCAAATTATATGATATATATTGGTTATAATTAACATATATATTATATTATGTTCAAAACGTATCTCAAATTAAACAGAAAAAGTTTAAATGGTATTCAAAATTATTCATACTTAGTACAAACACACACAGTACAAAAAGCAGCAGACTGGCCTAGTAGTATTAAGTTATCATTTAATTTTGGCTTCTACAGGGTTTGATTACTATATGTCGGTAAGTAGAAATGCATTTGTTGTTTTGTGTCAATTTTCCATCCATCCATCCATTTTCTACTGCTTATTCCCTTTTGTTGCGTTAAAATCGGAAGTTTAAAACGAGCACAATGCTAATTGTGGTTAGCCTGTCAACGGGCTCATCCTTTGTATGTTAGCATTAAGCTAGCGGCATAAGAACCAACCTTTAACGTGTATGTTTGTATTGGATTTTTTTTCAGTTTTTAACAAACTGTATTGTTGATTTAACATAATTCATACACGTATATGCACTTTGTGTGTACATTAGCCTACTTTCCTTCATGTGCTTAGTTTTTACAATAGCTTTATTGTGGATTGTGTGAGCAGCCTCAAGTTTTTCACCTCTAATTTAACTGCCAAACAAAATTCCAACATTCAGGGAGGGCAGAATGATCTATGAAAAATAAACGATGGGTGTACAAAGTGCAGCCTATGTTACATTGTAGTATTAAAATAATCAGCAACAATTGAAAAATACAGCAAAAAAACAAGGAAAAAGATATGTTGAAGCTAATTACTTATAACACAGATTTGTCTTTTAAATATGTGAGTTTCATTTGTTTTGGCCTTGTTAAAGAAAACACCGTCCTGGTCACGCCCCCACTGCCACAAATGAGTTTTTGCATCTGTGAACGCCTGCTTCCAATTAAGTTTCCAGACAAAAATAAGAGCATTAACGAGATATATATTTGTACAAACAGGTGGCGTCATGAAGGGGAAAGTGAACAAGCTGCAAAATCTGACTCGGTTTTTGTCGCCCTCCAGGAGCACCATGAAGAAGACCTGTTCCTCTACCTGACCTACAGCAACGAGAGCGTCTACGGCGCCTGACAAAAGCACACCGAATTAGCCATTAAGGCGACAACAAGAAAGTGGGGGGAAGGGGGGAAGGAGGGAAGAGAGGAGGAGTAAAGTGTTCTGTTTGCTAAAACTTCACGCTATTACAGCGGTACCTCGGTTTTTGTAAGTACAGTCATCCCTCATTTACCGCGGTAAATGAATTTCTGCAAAGTAGGAATCATTAATTATAAATCAAATATTTCATAGCTAGAGCATAAAAAACGTGTTTACTACCGTCTAAATACCTTTTTCAACATAATGACAGCCCTCTAGATATGAAATACCAACCTTTAGTCACCTTTACACTCTTAATCCTATATAGTAATGCTGCCTGAGGCTGAGCCAATCAGTGGCCACGATACTAAACAGAGTGAGTGCGCTGATTGGTTTGGTCTCATCTAGAGGCCAATACGGCTGTCGTATTGATATTTTTTGTTGATTTAGCCATTTTTATGCTTCAAATGTATTAATTTGGGGCAAACATTTTTAGACAAGACGGGAAGGGCTAGACGAAGTAGCTGGGGAGGGGGAAGTCTGGGCTTCCCTGCTTAGGCTGCTGCCCCCGCGACCCGACTTTGGATAAACAGAATGAGATGGATGGATGGATTCTTAGCCAAAATAAACATTTGTAGAATATGCTTAAAATATACAATATCCCCCAAAAATCTGCAATGTGGTGAAGCCGCAATATTTGAAGCGCGATGTGGTGAGAGACGACTAATCCAGCCCAAAATCCATCCATCCATCCATTTTCTTCCGCTTATTCGAGGTTGGGTGGCGGGGGCAGCAGCCTAAGCAGAAAAGCCCAGACTTCCCTTTCCCCAGCTACTTCGTCCAGCTCCTCCCGGGGGATCCCGAGGTGTTCCCAGGACAGCCGGGAAACAGTCTTCCCAACTTGGCCTGGGTCTTCCTCGTGGCCTCCTACCGGTTGGACGACAGAGCTTCTCACCCTATCTCTAAGGGAGAGCTCCGCCACCTGGTGAGGAAACTTATTTCATCCGCCTGTACCCGAGATCTTGTCCTTTCGGTCATAACCCAAAGCTCTTGACCACAGGTGAGGATAGGAATGTTGATCGACCGGTAAATTGAGAGCTTTGCCTTCCGGTTCAGCTCCTTCTTTACCACCACGGATCGATACAGTGTCTGCATTAATGCAGACACCGCACCAATCCACCGGTCAATATCACAATCCACTCTTCCCTCACTCGTGAACAAGACTCCGAGGTACTTGAAGTCCTCCACTTGGGGCAAGATCTCTTCCCCAACCCAGATATAGCACTACATTAAATATTTCTTAATTCTTTTTCACGTTTAATGTTTTTTACAATTTTAATTTTGACAGTACCACATAAGATATATTTTAATTTTCCGCGCGAGAACCATGCACTTGTACTTGGAATTGCTGATTCCCATCCCAGTCGCTTCACACTCAGCTGCGAACCGATCCAGTGAGATCTGAAAATCTTGGCCAGATGAAGCTATCAGGACCACGTCATCTGCAAAAAGCAGAGACCTAATCCTGCAGCCACCAAACCGGATCCCCTCAACGCCCTTACTGCGTCTAGAAATTATGTCCATAAAAGTTATGAACAGAATCGGTGACAAAAGGTAGCCCTGGCGGAGTCCAACCCTCACTGAAAATGCGGACCAAGCTCTGACGACACGGTTACAAAGCACATGTAGACTGGTTGGGCAAACTCCCATGCACCCTCAAGGACCCTGCCGAGACTATAGAGCTGGTGTACAGTCCAAAATGTCAGGTGAAAACCCACCCAAATTTTCCTATAAGAAATCACATAAATCAGATCAATCTGTTCCAGACAGTCAAACATATAAACACAAAACACTTTATGTAGTTTTACATGCAAAAAAACTAAGTGTAATCCCTATAAATTAACATTTAACATGACAATTTAACATTCCTCTTGCCTTTGTCGATTAAAAAAGTTAAAAGTTAAAGTCCCGACGATAGTCACACACACACACTAGGTGTGGTGAAATTACCCTCTGCATTTGACCCATCCCCTTTTTCCACCCCCTGGGAGGTGAGGGGAGCAGTGAGCAGCAGCGGTGGCCGCGCTTGGGAATCATTTGGTGATTTAACCCCCAATTTAAACTTTTGATGCTGAGTGGGAGGCAATGGGTCCCATTTTTATAATCTTTGGTATGACTCGGCCGGTGTTTGAACTCACGACCTTCCAGTCTTAGGGTGGACACTCTAACCACAAGGCAACTGAGCAGGTCTATTATGCGTGTTAGACAAGGAGGATGGGAGGAGAAAGTCACCTTTGTACTTTGCTATGAGATCTTTCAAGCATTCAATAGTGTTTCGGTCAGGTTCAAACACTGATGACATCTATTAAACAGACAAAGAAGCAAGGAATTAAACAGAGACAGAATTCAATTTGGCTCATTTGAGGAGAAATGTCTGGGCTGTACTCTTGTACAGTCTTATACCACCCTCTGACGAAAGATTCCTCGTCTTTTATTTGGACTTTCCCTGATTACATGGCAACAGCTGTTTCTAAAGGAAGGGGGTCGTAAACAGCCGCTGCCTTTGGACACAAAACAGTTCAAAGAAAAGGTGCCTGGAGGGGGGTCAGGCCCTGCTTCCTCTCCGCTTTGTAGATCTCAGGTCAAGACAAAATCTTCCTGTGGATTACAATACATCAAAGAAACCGACACCTTTATGTCGCTTCCCATCCTACACAGTGGAGTTTTACAAGCCTTCTGCCAGGTAAGATCAAAGACAGCTTTTGTCTGCTTGCCAGGAACTCATTGAAACACAAAGTTTTGTGATAACTTAGGTACAATTATTCTGACAGTTTCTCACCTTCTTTATCAAAGTGTTGACACTCTGAACTTTCTTTGGCCCCGCGACGGCTCATTCTGCAGCCGTACATAACACTACAGGAAAACTGGGGCAAAATTTAGTGTGTTCCTGGAAGAGCGGGGACGTACAAAAACCGAGGTACCACGATGTTTTTATTTTACTATATCAGTGTATTGGAGGAATGCTGAAAAGTGCGGTTTTTATTATCATTAAATGCTTAGCCTTCTTTTTCTTGGAAATCGAAAAAAAAAAAAAAAAAGGAACAGTGATGGAAAAAGGAAGTCGTCTTATGATCTTTGATAGAGTTCCCCTCATCTCAGTATTTAATTGTGTTTTTGTACATTTTTGTGGCAAATAAAAGATGCAAAAAAAGGGGAAAAAAAGCAAACCTGTTGAGGAGAGGTTCATTTATTTTCACATTCCATCTTGTCCTACCCTCTCAAATCACTTGTACCTGACACGAGACGCCCACAGGAAAGTCAAAGACACACGAAGAGAGTCTTTATAAGGGGAAGTTTGCAGTCTGCCACAAACTGAAAGCTGGACACGTCTGTGAACTTTTGTCGAGTGTACATTTTCAAGGTAACGCTTGTCGGACCTCGAGACATTGTCACATCTTTTTAGCCGGTAGCAATTACACTAATATGGGCACACGTTAACCACCCTTCTCTTCTAGGTGTTCATCCTGACTGGGTGGAGTTTTTCCAGGGAAAGTGAAAGTTAGTGGAACAAGGACGCGATCATAAAGATGCAGAAGGTCTCCGTCAAGAAACGACAAAGTGCAGGGAGTCAAGAAGCGTATGAAGTCATGTTGGAACCCGACGATAAAGGTATGTATCTAGACACCTGTTAAGTTTATCAGCACACAGTGGATCAAAACAGCAACGGAGCTACATAATCCTGACTATACTACAATGTCTTACGTGTGATTTGATGTGGGGCAACTTGAATTTACTGGACTTTCTGATGGAATGTGTCCTTTTAGAGAAAGAAGACCAAGGCGGCTACAGTAAACTGCAGCAGCCATCTGAGGACATCTACGCCGAGGCTAATTTTGACACTGCAACCAAGACACCAGGTTTTGTTAATTACATAGTACATATGTATATACAGTATATGTGTGTTCCTAAGTGTCAAAGTCAAGGCCCGGGGGCCAAATCTGGCCCGCCACATTATTTTATGTGGCCCGCGAAAGCCTGGGAATAATATGCGTTAATAAAATGCTTAATCTTTTCTTACTAAATATATTTGTTCTTTCCCTTTTGACATAAAAAATAATGTACTGCATGCAATTGCATACCTTTTAAAATTCAATATTATCAAAATCCAAATATTACATTATCATGTCTTCGAAAAATATTTTTTGTTAAAATAAAGATAAATACTGTACTTAAATATCTGCTTGACTTATGATTTCAAAAGAAATGATTGATCAAATTGTAGACTGTAAAATTGGCAATAGATTTTACGGTTAAATTCCGCCGACTGAGTTTTTTACCGTAAAATCAACGTTGGTACTGTTTTTTCCATATACAGTAAGACACTAAAACATTAAAAAACAAGCAAAAAAAACACGATTTTACGGTAAAAAAAACTGGCAGCTCTGTTGCTTGAATTTTACCGCTAAAACAGTGGTATTGTTTTTCCATTCCATTCCATTTATTACATTATTTTATATGCTGTAAAAAACCCACTGCTTTTACTGTAAAATTCTGATGACTGAGCTGCCAGTTTTTAAAGTAACATTTAAATGTTTTTTTTGCAGCTTATGTAAAATAATATATTGTTAATGTATTATATACACTACCGTTCAAAAGTTTGGGGTCACGCAATTTCTCGCATGGAATAACCTTCATTTCTAAGAACAAGAATAGACTGTCGAGTTTCAGATGAAAGTTCTCTTTCTCCGGCCATTTTGAGCGTTTAATTGACCCCACAAATGTGATGCTCCAGAAACTCAATCTGCTCAAAGGAAGGTCCGTTTTGTAGCTTCTGTAACGAGCTAAACTGTTTTCAGATGTGTGAATATGATTGCACAAGGGTTTTCTAATCATCAATTAGCCTTCTGAGCCAATGAGCAAACACATTGTACCATTAGAACACTGGAGTGATAGTTGCTGGAAATGGGCCTCTATACACCTATGTAGATATTGCACCAAAAACCAGACATTTGCAGCTAGAATAGTCATTAACCACATTAGCAAAGTTAAGACTAGTTTAAAGTTATCTTCATTGAAAAGTACAGTGCTTTCCTTCAAAAATAAGGACATTTCAATGTGACCCCAAACTTTTGAACGGTAGTGTATATATATATATATATATATATCCATCCATCCATTTTCTACCGCTTATTCCCTTCGGGGTCGCGGGGGATGCTGGATATATATATATATATATATATATATATATATATATATATATATATATATATATATATATATATATATATTACTCATTGTTAAAATTGTCCCTCTGAGGGCAACCATTACTGCGATGTGGCCCTCAATAAAAATTTGTTTGACACCCTGGTGTAGTTGATCTCCAACATGTCAACATGCACACGTTGAAGTACAGCACAACGCCGTTTACCACGCCCGAAAAAGAGTGGAAGAAGCAAAGATGAGTGAGGAGGGACTGACTGTTGTGCTTGCTGGAAATATTCTCCTCTAAATGCACCCTGTTGGGACTTTAGATAAAACTGTTACCAAATTGTGAGCAAATAAATAACGTTACATTCAAGTAAAATATTTAAAAAAAAATCTGTATGACATTCTGACAATAAAATTGCATGTGTCCAAATATTACGCTTTTTTTTAATAGTTACCGGTAATCTAAATTATGCAATCGAGTAATAACTTGTGATGAATCCAAATTCAAAAGGGTGTTTAATCCGATTTTTTTAATGTCATTTGACAGCACTACTCATAATATATTGATAGCTTAGGCATTCATGAAAGAAAGAAAAGAAAAAATATGTGCTAACATGTACTGTATGATGAAAATAATACAATAACCAATTTAAAGTTTTCCTACACCCCGAAGGCATACAATTATTAATATTTCCTCATGAAGTAGTTGGTGAGGTTGACTCATCATTTCAGGGCATGTCGCCATCACCATATTTTACAGTATGCAAATGTGTTTATGTGAAGCTGCGATAAGAAATATTCTCTGAAAAGAAAAGGTCAAAATATATTTTTTTCCCACCTAAAGAAGAAGTTGTGGCAGTTTTGTGTCTCTGTGTGTGTTTGTGTGTGTCAAAACTATTGCTAAGTATTAAATATGTATTAATTGTACTATTAGTATAATATAATATGTTTTTATTTAAATGACTTATCTTTAAAAGAAAATGTAATTACATTTAAAAAAAATTTCCTCTTTTACGGATTTCTAATGCAAAAAAATGTCATACAGACACATAAAAAAAAAATCCTCACTATTTTCAAGCTATATAAGACAAAATACAGTAAAACAATGGTACAAAGATAAACTACTTTCTGAACTATATTTCCCGTTTATATATTTTTCCTTTATATACATTTCAATGTTGAGGTAAAAAATCCGTTACGACCACAGTCACTGATACAAAACTTGAAGTACAAGTACAGTTTATACCTCTATTAATATTTATAAACATTTTTGATGTTCAGTTTTTCTAACTGTATCAGGGAAAACAAAATGCGATGACTACCCAAAATATACGGTGGTGTCAAAACTAAAATGCGGTTACATTTCATGCTTTGGCCTGCAACACTTATTAGTTTCAATGTGACGCCATCAAGAGACACAAAGACCATGTTTGAAAGTTTGAAGGCCAAAGTTTTATAAACATCAGGTAAACAATGTGGCGTTGCTATGACAACAAGATAAGGGCAGCCTGTAAAGAGCCGAGGGATACGTTTTTAAATTAGCAGTCCTGTTGAGCTTTAGGAGAAGAAAAATATGTAGAAAGATTCCTAGCGTGTCTTACTTACCATAAAAAAAAATACACTTTTTTTTTTTGATTGATTGAGACTTTTATTAGTAAATTGCACAGTACAGTACATATTCCGTACAATTGACCACTAAATGGTAACACTCGAATAAGTCTTTCAACTTGTTTAAGTCGGGGTCCACGTTAATCAATTCATTTCATCAATACCCTTCATTCCCAAAACTGCAAATTTCAAACAGCTAAAATCAAACAACAACCTGCTCCTTGATAACAGACTAATAAGATAAATTGATTAATCTCTATGCCACACTTTGTGCACAAACGTTAAAAATACTGTATCAGTATTTGGAGTAAGACTTCAGCAAAGAACTCATACAATAGTACCAATATGAGCCACTTTGAGGAACAGTGCAAGCATACGGGAGGAGAAAATACCACAGTGTGTGATATCTGAAATTCATTTATTATGTAATGAATACTAAGGTGTCTGATATTGTTTATATTTAACATAAACAATATCAGACATTCATTCATTATTATTTAAAGGCCTACTGAAAGCCACTACTACCGTCCACGCAGTCTGATAGTTTATATATCAATGATGAAATCTTAACATTGCAACACATGCCAATACGGCCGGGTTAACTTATAAAGTGCAATTTTAAATTTCCTGCTAAACTTCCGGTTGAAAACGTCTTTGTATGATGACGTATGCGAGTGACGTCACTAGTAAACTAGTACACCTTTGAATCCAATACAAAAAGCTCTGTTTTTATCTCAAAATTCCACAGTATTCTGGACATCTGTGTTGGTGAATCTTTTGCAATTTGTTTAATGAACAATGAAGACTGCAAAGAAGAAAGTTGTAGGTGGGATCGGTGTATTAGCGGCTGGCTGTAGCAACACATCCAGGAGGACTTACTTGGATAGCAGACGCGCTAGCCGCCGACCGCACGGATCATCGGGAGAAGTCCTTCGTCCTTCCGTCGATCGCTGGAACGCAGGTGAGCACGGGTGTTGATGAGCAGATGAGGGCTGGCTGGCGTAGGTGGAGCGCTAATGTTTTTATCATAGCTCTGTGAGGTCCGGTTGCTAAGTTAGCTTCAATGGCGTCGTTAGCAACAGCATTGTTAATCTTCGCCAAACTGGGAAGCATTAACCGTGTATTTACAGGTCCAGGGTTTAATAGTATTGTTGATTTTCTGTCTATCCTTCCAGTCAGGGGTTTATTTATTTTGTTTCTATCTGCATTTGAGCCCGATGCTATCACGTTAGCTCCGTAGCTAAAGTGTTTCGCCAATGTATTGTCGTGGAGATAAAAGTCACTGTGAATGTCCATTTCGCGTTCTCGACTCTCATTTTCAAGAGGATATAGTATCCGAGGTGGTTTAAAATACAAATCCGTGATCCACAATAGAAAAAGGAGAGAGTGTGGAATCCAATGAGCCAGCTTGTACCTAAGTTACGGTCAGAGCGAAAAAAGATACGCCCTGCACTGCACTATAGTCCTTCACTCTCACTTTCCTCATCCATGAATCTTTCATCCTCGCTCAAATTAATGGGGTAATCGTCGCTTTCTCGGTCCGAATCTCTCTCGCTGCTGGTGTAAACAATAGGGAAATGTGAACAGCACTCCAGCTTGTGACGTCACGCTACTTCCGGTAGGGGCAAGGCTTTTTTTAATCAGTGACCAAAAGTTGCGAACTTTATCGTCGTTGTTCTCTACTAAATCCTTTCAACAAAAAATGGCAATATTGCGAAATGATCAAGTATGACACATAGAATGGATCTGCTATCCCCGTTTAAATAAAAAAAATTCATTTCAGTAGGCCTTTAATGAATACCACTACCCTAACCCTGTAAAACCATTTATAATGGATTAATTCATTCATACATTTTTAATTAGAACCAAAGTGTCTGATATAATTTATCCTGAATTTAATTTTTTATATTCTTTTAATTAGAACCACAGTGCCTGTATTAATATGTTATCCCCAATTTATTCATTTATACATTTTTAAAAGGGAACTGCACTTTTTGGGGGGAATTTTGCTAATGGTTTACAAGCATTATGAAAGACATAATGACAACGCAAACTATAACCTGCTACCCAAGAAATATAACCTCAGACAAAAATGTAATTTAAAACATTTGAATGCACGTACAACACTTAAGACCTTCAGCATATGGAATACAATTATGGAATGGATTAAACAAAGAAGTAAAACAATGTATTAACTTGATGCAGTTTGAGAGGTTGTTCAAAACACAAAGTGTTTACAATGTATAAGGACGGAAAACAATTATATGTATTGTAAATAAGATATGATTCATCTCTTCAGTGAATCATAACTGACTCAACTATTTATGAAGAGAACTGTGGTACTTAGAAAACCTCGATATAACTGTGCTCCAAATTGAAAACAGGAAGTGAAGACATGTGTTGCTATAAAGTGGAAAAGGGGTAGGATTAAACAAGCTTTGCTTGTCTGATATAATTTGTCTTGAATTCATTCATTTGTTATTATTTAATGAATGCCACTGTCTCTGATATCATTCGCCTGAAATAATGCAGTTATACATTTTTAATTGGAAAAACATTGTGTGATATAATTTATCCTGATTTCATTCATTTAATATGTTATTGATACCACAGCGTCTGATCTCATTTATCTTGAATTTATCCATTCATTATTATTCAATGAATGCCACTGTCTCTTATTTCATTTATCCTGAATTATTCATTCAATATGTAAACTCCACGCCTAAGAGGGACTGTTGGTAGATACTGTAAATCAGGCTTGGGCAATTATTTTGCCTCGGGGGGGCCAAATTTAGAGAAAAAAATGTGTCTGGGGGCCGGTATATTTATTTTTAGGAACACTAATACAAAACCTCACAATAATGTCTGAATGCTAAAAACATTATGACAGACCGCTTCAATAAACGGAAAGGAATTTTACTTTTTTTTTACTGAATGAGACACCCAGAATGTACATGTAATTAAAGAATGTGGGTTTTAGAATATTAACTATGAACGATAAAACACTGAATATTGACAACATATGAACTGACCCCCTCTCGATCGACATATTTTACAATCAAGTGAAACGCAACAAAATGCAACAAACACAGCGAAATATGAACACAAAGGGTAAAAAAACCTCACCTACAATCTGATGTATTTGATACATCACTAAACTTTAGAACGTTGTTGAAAAAATCTCCTTCCGCATCTGTCCCTGACACCCGCATTTCAGGCTGGCCGCTCTGGAAACACTCTGTGGAAACGCTCCCCACCCACACTGCTTGGTGCCTCGTCTGAGCTGCTGTGACTTAGATGACCATACTAACTAATTGCATTACCATAGTATGATGCAAAAGCGCAGATTCCAACCATTGAAATACTTTGTATAGTTCAAGACTTACGGTCATTTGAAAACATCGCTGCACATCATAATGGTGGTTACAGTTTCCATCTTCCATCCATCCATCTTCAACCGCTTATTTGGAATCGTGTCGCGGGGACAACAGCTCCAGCAGAGACCCCCAGAATTCCCTCTCCAGAGCAACATTAGCAACTTCCTCCTGGGGGATCCCGAAGCGTTCCCAGGCCAGAGAGGAGATGTAATCCCCCCATCTGGTCCTTGGCCTGACCCGCGGTCTCCTCCCAGTTTCCATCTTAAAGATCTAAAAAAAAATATTTGGGAATGTCCGGCGTATGCTGCCCGCGGGCCTTAATTTGCCTAGCTCTGGTATAAATGGTCGCCACACAGTGCAAAAAGTCAGTGTTCAAAAACAAGAAAAAAAATTACAAAAATGAGGGGTATTTTACTTGAACTAAGCAAAATTATCTGCCAATAGAACAAGAAAATTCGGCTTGTCAAGACTTTCCAAAACAAGTAAAATTAGCTAACGTCAATGAACCCAAAAATACCTTAAAATAAGTATATTCTCGCTAATAACAAGTGCACTTTTTGCTCAATATGTTGAAAAATATTCTTAAATGAAGTAAATGCTAGTGCCATTATCTTGACATAATGATATGCGCTCGGCATTACATTTCTTGAAACCAGCAAACTTATACTAAAAACTAGTTTATTGTTCTTAGTGGAAAGGCAACAAGGCAACCGCTTGTTACTCTAGGGGTCTCCTAGCCGCTCAGGAAAATCCTATCGTCTAAAAATGCATTTTTCCATCGATAACGTGACATCATCGCGCCGAGTGCATGCTCTTTTTAATTGTAATTTTGAAGAATTAATCTGAATGTGCGTGAACTATTTCTGTTCAAAATTGTTAGAAATGTCACATGTTAAATGTTTAAATATTAACTGTCCGTTTACTGTACTGTGCCAACTGTACTACTATAGGAGTACATATTTTCTATTGTTTCATTGAAAATCAAACAGCAAAGTCCATTTGGCTGTCATCTGTTTTGATTATGAGACAAAATTGTGTCAAAGTCATGATTTTTTTTTTCATGTTTGAAATAAGAAAGTATTACTTTAAAAAAGTAGTTTTATACTTGTGAGTGTTGATGACACAGCTGTGCAACAGTTGATATTCTAGTATCAAGCATGTTTTACTCAATATAGGTCATCAAATCTCAGCAACAAGCTGTAATATCTTACTGAGATCATTTAGGACCAATACCCTTAAAACAAGTAAAACACTCTAACATAAAATCTGCTTAGTGAGAAGAATTATCTTATCAGACAGAAAATAAGAAAATTTCACCCTTATTTGAGATATTTAATCTTACTTAGATTTCAGTTTTTGCAGTGCACAAAATATTGACACATTGGTCCTTTTCACTGCATCAGACCTTAGGAGTGTATTCATTTTTACAAAGTAAACAGACTATTAACAATTGCTGAGACTTGGTCAAGGAGCAGGATACAATTAGCTCTGCTTCTCCCTACTCCTTTTCCTAAATGTTGTTGTGCAAGTTAATAAACCGTGTGATATTTTTGAGTGCACTTTTGTTACGCGTGTTGAACATAAACCTGATCTGGCTGATAACAATACGTGTATGACTTGTCAAGTCAAACAGGCTCAAGGTGCCACGCAGCGTTTCCGTGTTGGATGCTTGATCCTGTCTCTGGTCTGCTTGGTGCTGCTGGTGGTCGTCATCGTCCTCATTGTCAAACGTGAGTGAACACTGCCAGACCAAGCGCAACACATCGCAAGCTCCCCAAGAAATCGCACAAATGAATCACTACTACTCACCGTTTATTTGTTTTCTAAACTTTAGTCGGAGCTGGATCCACCAACGACTCAGCGGGCTCATACATCATCAATCAGTGCACGACTTGTAAGAGTGTTCAGGTGCCAACTGAATGTGAGTGGAACAACAAAACAAAAACTGCTGCATTTATGAGTAGATAGATGATCGAGCACAGGTGTCAAACTCAAGACCCGTGGGCCACATCATTTTAAGTGGCCTGTTGCATCATTTACTGTGGCCCGCCATGTCATTCATTGTGGTCTGCTACATCATTTAAAGTGGCCTACCACATCATTTAATCTGGCCCGCCATGTCACTCATTGTGGCCTGTCACATTCAATGTGGTCCGTCACGTCATTTATAGTGGCACGCCATGTCATTCAATGTGGTCTGCCACATCATTTAAATTGGCCCACCACGTCATTTTATGTTGTCCGTCACATCATTAATGTCACCCGCTGTGTCATTCAATGTGGCCTGCCACATCATTTGATGTGGCCCATCGTATTATTTATCGTGGCCCATCACGTCATTTAATTTGGTCCGCTATGTCATTTAATGTGGTCTGCCACATCATTTCAATTGGCCCACCACATCATTTTATGTTGTCCGTCACATCATTAATGTCACCCGCTATGTCATTCAATGTGGCCTGCCACATCATTTGATGTGGCCCATCGTATTATTTATCGTGGCCCATCACGTCATTTAATTTGGTCCGCTATGTCATTTAATGTGGTCGGCCACATCATTTAAATTGGCCCACCACATCATTTCATGTTGTCCGTCATGTCATTTATAGTGGCCCGCCATGTCATTCGATGTGGTCTGCCACATCATTTAATTTGGCCACCACGTCATTTTATGTTGTCCGTCACATCATTAATGTCACCCGCTATGTCATTCAATGTGGCCTGCCACATCATTTGATGTGGCCCATCGTATTATTTATTGTGGCCCATCACGTCATTTAATTTGGTCCGCTATGTCATTTAATGTGGTCTGCCACATCATTTAAATTGGCCCACCACATCATTTCATGTTGTCCGTCATGTCATTTATTGGGGCAGGCCATGTCATTCAATGTGGTCTGCCACATCATTTAATTTGGCCCACCACATCATTTTATGTTGTCCGTCACATCATTAATGTCACCCGCTATGTCATTCAATGTGGCCTGCCACATCATTTGATGTGGCCCATCACGTCATTTAATTTGGTCCGCTATGTCATTTAATGTGGTCGGCCACATTATTTAAATTGGCCCACCACATCATTTCATGTTGTCCGTCATGTCATTTATAGTGGCACGCCATGTCATTCAATGTGGTCTGCCACATCATTTAATTTGGCCCACCACATCATTTTATGTTGTCCGTCACATCATTAATGTCACCCGCTATGTCATTCAATGTGGCCTGCCACATCATTTGATGTGGCCCATCGTATTATTTATTGTGGCCCATCACGTCATTTAATTTGGTCCGCTATGTCATTTAACGTGGTCGGCCACATCATTTAAATTGGCCCACCACATCATTTTATGTTGTCCGTCACATCATTAATGTCACCCGCTATGTCATTCAATGTGGCCTGCCACATCATTTGATGTGGCCCATCGTATTATTTATCGTGGCCCATCACGTCATTTAATTTGGTCCGCTATGTCATTTAATGTGGTCTGCCACATCATTTAAATTGGCCCACCACATCATTTAATGTTGTCCGTCATGTCATTTATAGTGGCAGGCCATGTCATTCGATGTGGTCTGCCACATCATTTAATTTGGCCCACCACATCATTTTATGTTGTCCGTCACATCATTAATGTCACCCGCTATGTCATTCAATGTTGCCTGCCACATCATTTGATGTGGCCCATCACGTCATTTAATTTGGTCCGCTATGTCATTTAATGTGGTCGGCCACATCATTTAAATTGGCCCACCACATCATTTCATGTTGTCCGTCATGTCATTTATAGTGGCACGCCATGTCATTCAATGTGGCCTGCCACATCATTTAATTTGGCCCACCACATCATTCAATGTGGCCCGCCACATCATTTGATTTAAAGAAGTTAGGCCCTCAGGTCCTTAGTTTTCTGGAAACGTGGTACCTTAAACAATTTAGATAGATTCAATTAAAAAATCGAAGGATGTTGCGTGCTAATTAGATATTTTCCCCCATTCTTTTCTTCTTCCACTATAATTGTTTTATCAAACAAGCAGCATCCATTTAACACCCAGCGTCTATCAAGCCCATTATTACATACAAAACCCAAAACCAGTGAAGTTGGCACGTTGTGTAAATGGTAAATAAAAACAAAATACAATGATTTGCAAAACCTTTTCAACTTGTATTCAATTGAATAGACTGCACAGACAAGATATTTAATGTTCAAACTGAGAAACTTAATTTTTTTTTTGCAAATAATCATTAACTTAGAATTTAATGGCAGCAACACATTGCAAAAAAAGTTGGCACAGGGGCATTTTTTACCACTGTGTTACATGGCCTTTCCTTTTAACAACACTCAGTAAACGTTTGGGAACTGAGGAGACCAATTTTTGAAGCTTCTTAGGCGGAATTCTTTCCCATTCTTGCTTGATGTACAGCTTAAGTTGTTCAACAGTCCGGGGTCTCCGTTATCGTATTTTACGCTTCCTAATACGCCACACATTTTCAAAGGGAGACAGGTCTGGACTACAGGCAGGCCAGTCTAGTACCCGCACTCTTTTACTATGAAGCCATGCTGTTGTAACACGTGGCTTGGCATTGTCTTGCTGAAATAAGCAGGGGCGTCCATGAAAAAGACGTTGCTTGGATGGCAACATATGTTGCTCAAAAACCTGTATGTACCTTTCAGCATTAATGGTGCCTTCACAGATGTGTAAGTTACCCATGCCTTGGGCACTAATCACTAATACACCCCCATACCATCACAGATGCTGGCTTTTCAACTTTGCGCCGATAACAGTCCGGATGGTTCTTTTCCTCTTTGGTCCGGAGGACACGACGTCCACAGTTTCCAAAATCAATTAGAAATGTGAACTCGTCAGACCACAGAACACTTTTCCACTTTGCATCAGTCCATCTTAGATGAGCTCGGGCCCAGTGAAGCCGACGACGTTTCTGGGTGTTGTCGATAAATGGCTTTGGCCTTTGCATAGTAGAGTTCTAACTTGCACTTACAGATGTAGCGACCAACTGTAGTTACTGACAGACCTTCGCCCCATCCTTTTTTGTGAATAACTGAGCATTTCACAGAAGCTGCTTTTATACCCAATCATGGCACACACCTGTTCCCAGTTAGCCTGTTCACCTGTGGGATGTTCCAAATAGGTGTTTGATGAGCATTCCTCAACTTTCTCAGTCTTTTTTGCCACTTGTGCCAGCTTAAACATGTTGCAGGCATGAAATTCCAAATGAGCTAATATTTGCAAAAAATAGCTAAGTTTACCAGTTCGAACGTTAAGTATCTTGTCTTTGCTGTCTATTCAATTGAATATAGGTTGCAAAGGATTTGCAAATCATCGTATTCTGTTTTTATTTACCATTTACACAACGTGCCAACTTCCACTGGGTTTTGTATTAGATGACAATGATTATGCTAACTTCAGTGGACCTAATAGGCAGCCTTGTGGGACACCTTTCTTTGCAAATCTTTCCTCGTGCACAATCTGCATAGTGGAGAAATACCCGGTAGATGGATGTCCCCTCTCTTCTGCGTCCAGCTCCCAATGGGTGTCCCACCGGGTGGCTGAGGCTGGACCAGTCATGTTTCTACCTTTCCCATTTCCGGCTGAACTGGCAGCAGAGCCAGACGAACTGCTCAGGAAGAGGAGGCTCCTTGGCAGTGGTCAGCAGCCTGAAAGTTCAGGTGCTTCTCACAACAGTCATTGAAAACTGTAGCTTTCCTTTAGGCGGGTTGTAATTTTGAATGAGATGCTCTCTTCTAGAACTTTCTGACTCAAAAGGGCAAAGGCTTGAAGTACTGGATCGGCCTGCGACACAATGGGGGGACGTGGACATGGGTCAACAACGATGTTCTGGCACAAAGGTGATTGGTGGTACTCTTTTTAAAATGTTTTTTTTTTTAATAATAATAATATATGTAAGTCTTAATAGCCTAATAGTGTATACATTGAAACAGTGCATTAAATATTATTATATATTTTGAATCAATCAACTGCGATGAGGTGGCGACTTGTCCAGGGTGTGCCCCGCCTTCCGCCCGAATGCAGCTGAGATAGGCTCCAGCACCCCCCGCGACCCCAAAAGGGACAAGCGGTAGAAAATGGATGGATGGATGGATTTTGAATCAAACCAATCCAATAATATTAATATGATACGTTTGAATGAAAATAAATTCTACTTCATACAATAATATACGTGTGTAAATGTTAGGGTTTTCTTTTATTTGGGTTTTGTATATGGATGTTTATACTTATTCTGCTAAATATATTAATGTTTTGTGGGAAAATAGCCTATAAGTAAATACATGTGACATTAAATACTGTGATGTAATAATAATGAACAAAGGATCAACTATGTAGCTATTTAGTAGTACAGTAATAACATTACTGCATAAAGAAGCTACATTAGATGTTGTAATAATATTGAAGATAATGGTAATAATAATAATAATGATAAGGATAGTGATAATAATAGAGATAATATGATGTTGATAATAATACTAGTAAACATAGAAATCATAATACATTATAACTAGGGCTGCAACTAACGATTAATTTGATAATCGATGAACCTGTCGATTATTACTTCGATTAATCGATTAATAATAGGATAAAAGAGACAGACTACATTTCTATACTTTCCAGTATTTTATTGAAAAAAACAGCATACTGGCACCATACTTATTTTGATTATTGTTTCTCAGCTGTTTGTACATGTTGCAGTTTATAAATAAAGGTTTCTAATTTTTTTTATTTTTTTTAATAAAAAAAAAAAAAAAATTGCCTCTGCGCATACGCATAGCCTAGATCCAACGAATCGATGACTAAATTAATCGCCAACTATTTTTATAATAGATTTTAATCGTTTGAATCGATTTAATCCATTAGTTGTTGCAGCCCTAATTATAACATATTTACTATAGATACATATTTAGTATTATTAGCATTGTGGCAAAGCGAGTATGCATTACATAATGTTCCACATTGGTAATTGAATACATCAAAAAGTATCCTTATGATGCCTACAAATAATACTACATCCTGTAAATCATTAAAAATATTACAAACTGTTCAAAAAAAACCCCCCAAAAAACATTACATTGCAGTATTTTGGTCATGTCAATGGATATAAACCCTTTGAAAATGTCTTCAGGACTACTATGACTAGTACCAATACTATTACTAATACTAATACAAATACTATAGTAGTATTAATAGTAATGGTAACTAATAATAGGAATAGATGCATTAGTAAGTGATTAAAAATAGTAGTAATAAACTACAAATTAGTTATCTATAATTTTACTATACAAAATATTTTGAAAAAATATATTTACACATATAAATTCATTAAAACCTATACAGCGTGAATAAATGAACACATCAAATATGATTGTTAATCATCACAATGATACCAATAATTAACAATACGATGTAAATACATTCTATGCTATTTGCTTTGCAGTCACTGGGGAAACAATCTCGCCAATGGGGATTGTGGGATGCTTAGCAGTGGCAATCAGACGGAGAACAACTGGATGAGAGGTTCATGCCGGGCTTACAGTTACTACATTTGTCAGCGGCAGCTTGAACAGCAAGCTGCAAACTACCAACACAATGAATGATTATTATCTTTTTGATACATTTTAATGCGAATCCAAAGACGCTGCTCTTATTGAATGCTTATACAGTACAGGCCAAAAATCTTCGACACACCTTCTCCTCATTCAATGCGCTTTCTTTATTTTCATGACTATTTACATTGTAGATTGTCACTGAAGGCATCAAAACTATGAATGAACACATGTGGAGTTATGTACTTAACAAAAAAAAGGTGAAATAACTGAAGGCATGTTTTCTATCCTAGTTTCTTCAAAATAGCCACCGTTTGCTCTGATTACTGCTTTGCACACTCTTGGCATTCTCTGGATGAGCTTCAAGCACACCTGTGAAGTGAAAACCATTTCAGGTGATGCCCTCTTGCAGCTCATCGAGACAATGCCCAGAGTGTGCAATACAGTAATAAGAGCAAAGGGTGGCTATTTTGAAGAAACTAGAATATCAAACATGTTTTCAGTTATTTCACCTTTTTTTTTTTAAGTACATAACTCATTCATAGTTTTGATGCCTTCAGTGACGATCTACAATGTAAATAAATAGTCATGAAAATAAAGAAAACGCATTGAATGAGAAGGTGTGTCCAAACTTTTGGCCTGAACTGTACTTTATTACTCTGTATTACTCAAAGCTATCAGTTTTAGGTTTGCTTCAATAAAGTTTTATTGTCATAAATAAATATATATATACATATAAACTTTTTGTTTCTGCTGCAACTTCATTTATTTGAAACTGTTAACTGGATGCTTAATTAGGTAAACCCCCACAATGTATAACACCAGCAACTTATTTCTGATTACATTATTACATTTAATATCGTTAATTAGCCATACCATATAATTATATTCATGCACATATGTTTCTTTAATAATGCATGTCAGTTTTCACAATGCTTCCCTAGCATATTCTAAAAGCCCTATCTATGGCATACACTTTTGATTGACTAATATTAGCAATATGCTTGGGATTTACAGTGAGTGTCATTTTAAGTGAACTGCCTTGTAGTTACAGGGGAAACCCGTTAGATGGCAGTAAAGACCAGGAAATAAAAACATTTGAAATTAGGCTACCGGTTTAAATACTGTACACGAGTTCAGATATTTTTCAACGTCATTTCATGACATTTTCATACATAATTGGCTGAGTTATTGATTTGTTTTGCCCTGCTGTGTTTATAAAAATGTAATTCTTTTTCATTTTAGGTTTATATTTTCTTAATATGCACGTGAAGTGAGTAGCAGTATATCAACATGACCGTATGAATATTATATGATATATATTATTCTATTATTTTCTCGATAACAGTAACAACCCTAATTTTACACAAGCTACTTTAATAAATATAACATTTCGGACCAATTCAATCAAACATAACAATTATTGGGAATCCCTGCACCGTGCCACCCAGCAGCTGTACTAAAGGTGGGTGGATCGATCCAAATATCAACAGTATCAATATCAAGGTTAGTATCGGTGATTGATACTAGTGTGATGGGTTAAAAAAGAATGATTCTCTTTTTATATATTTTCACAATGTTTTTTTTTCTTCTCATATTATTAAATGATAGTAATGCAACAGTAATATTTGTTTAGTTATTGTTGCACTAGCACTATTGACTTTATGATGCTCAAACAATTGTAAGTATTGACAGGGATTAATTGTATTATTTTTGTCTTATACTGTTGAAATTACATTTTGTTAGATTTTAAAAAAATGATTGTGTATTATTCCAATTCTAATCATGATTTAAAAAATGAATGCAAAATATCATTTAGCTAAATTATTTTGTTTTGTTTATAACAATAACAGTGGGTAATGGTAGTGCAGACGTGTCCCTATATGTAATGAATCAATACCAACATTTGCAGAAAGAAATACAACCCAAATTCTCCCCTTATTGTGAAAGTCCATAGCTCTTATAATAACTACCTCCTGTAATTTTCCTATTAACCCTGGAAATAAAACTGTCCCTGTATTCATCCGAAACCTCATAAACACTCGGAGGAGCAGTCTCTGCACAAAAGAAACGTGCTAAGATTGACTATGTCAGTGATGAATGCCTTGCATTAAAATTGTTGTTTATTTGTTCCTTTAAGATGTCAAATAACCCTATTAAATCAGGTAGTCAGTTGGCCATTAATCTCAATGCGGCTGGCTGGTCGCTTAAAGCTAATGGGGCTTAGAATTTGCATGAAGTGAGTTTACCCAAAAAGCTTTGCCTAAGAGGATTGCCTTTCGAACAGATCTTATTGTCACACTTGTTCAGACACGGCTTAACCACGGTCCACCCAAAGAACTTCCCTTGCTGCGACAGTAAGTCAAAAATGTTCCGTCTTTGCTTCAGATCTGTTTCGGTGCACGATTAGCGGTCACAAATCAATGCGCTGCACAGTTCTGAATAAGTATTGATCATAATACTATATATTAAAAACAATAACAGGTGAGATCTGGCCCTCCATATCATTTTGAATGACCTGTGAAAGCCTGGAAATAATATGCATCAATAAAGTAGTTTATCTTTCTTTCTTTTTTTATATTGACAGGAAAAAAAGACATGTAGTGCACGCAATTATATATCTTTTAAACTTTATCCATCTAATAATGCAACAGATATCATATTATCATACATTCGAAAAATTTTGGGGGTAAAAACATGTAAATATCTACTTAGCCTTATGATTTCAAAGCAAGTTATCCATCAAAGTGTACACTGTAAACATGACAATATTTTTTTTTGGAAAACAGCTCAGGTCTTCAGAATCCTACCGTAAGAAAACAACTCTAGGACCATTTTTACATTTACAGTAATACACTGTGAAAACTGCAACCATATTTTTTATTCCAAAAAAAAACTAACAAAAAACTGGCAGCTCAACCACCAGAATTTTATAGTAAAAATATAGTGTGACCAACAATTTCCATGAGCACGAACAAAAAGTCGGACTAAGAATAAGCCAAGAAAAGACAGAATAAAAACGGGGATAGCAGATCCATTCTATGTGTCATACTTGATCATTTCGCGATATTGCCATATTTTTGCTGAAAGGATTTAGTATAGAACAACGACGATAAAGTTCGCAACTTTTGGTCGCTGATAAAAAAAGCCTTGCCTGTACCGGAAGTAGCGTGACGTCACAGGAGGAAGAATTCCTCACAATTCCCCGTTGTTTACAATGGAGCGAGAGAGATTCGGACTGAGAAAGCGACGATTACCCCATAAATTTGAGCGAGGATGAAAGATTCGTGGATGAGGAACGTTAGAGTGAAGGACTAGAGAGGAAGTGCAGGTTGTATCTTTTTTCGCTCTGACCGTAACTTAGGTACAAGGTCTCATTGGATTCCACACACTCTCCTTTTTCTATTGTGGATCACGGATTTGTATTTTAAACCACCTCGGATACTAAATCCTCTTGAAAATGAGAGTCGAGAACGCGAAATGGACATTCACAGTGACTTTTATCTCCACAACAATACATCAGCGAAGCTCTTTAGCTACTGAGCTAACGTGATAGCATCTGGCTCGAATGCAGATAGAAACAAAATAAATAAATCCCTGACTGGAAGGATAGACAGAAGATCAACAATACTATTAAACCCTGGACATGTAACTACACGGTTAATAATTCTCAGCCTGGCAAAGCTTTACAATGCTGTTGCTAACGACGCTGAAGCCAACTTAGAAACTTAGCAACCGGACCTCACAGAGCTATGATAAAAACATTAGTGCTCCACCTACGCCAGCCAGCCCTCATCTGCTCATCAACACCCGTGCTCACCTGCGTTCCAGCGATCGACGGCGCGACGAAGGACTTCACCCAATCACAGATGCGGTTGGCGGCTAGCATCGGCTAGGCGTCTGCTATCCAAGTAAGTACTCCTTGTTGTGTTGCCGCAGCCAGCCGCTAATACACCGATCCCACCTACGACTTTCTTCTTTGCAATCTCCATTGTTCATTAAACAAATTGCAAAAGATTCACCAACACAGATGTCCAGAATACTGTGGAATTGTTCGATGAAAACAGAGCAGTTTGTATGGTGACACATTGGGTACGAATACTTCCGTTGCCGTCGTGACGTCACGCGCATACGTCATCGTTTCCAACCGGAAGTTTAGCGGGAAATTTAAAATTGCACTTTATTGGCATGTGTTGCGATGTTAAGATTTCATCATTGATATATAAACTATCAGACTGCGTGGTCGGTAGTAGTGGCTTTCAGTAGGCCTGTAAGTATAGTGTGACCATTTTACTCTACAATTTAGTGGTAAAATTCTGCCATTTTTTTAAACCGCAAAATCCACAAATTTTCTTACAGTATAGGTAAACTATACTTTTACTAATCAAATGCATAGGTAATCGTGTGACAATATCATGTGGCTAATCCTTATACATGTATGTTTCTTTTATTAATGTTACAAGCGGCCGGCCCTCTGAGGGCAGCTAGAACTGCAACGTGGCCCTCAATGGAAACCAGTTTGACACCCCTGATTGTAGTGGGTCTGTTGCGGAAAGGTTTGATCATGTTACCTAATAGTCACCACTGACAGCATCTTGATCTTGTTACAGCTCTCATGGGCATACTTGCCAACCCTCCCGATTTTCCCGGCAGACTCCCGAATTTTAGTGCCCCTCCCGAAAATCTCCCGGGGCAACCATTCTCCCGATTTCCACCCGGACAACAATATTGGGGACGTGCCTTAAAGACACTGTCCTCTCTCAACTGAAACCTTCACCCCTTAACAGCCGCATGCTGTCCAGGCGTCCGCTTTTCCCTCCATATAAACAGCGTATCGGCCCAGTCACGTAATAATGTAGCGTTGAACGGGTTTAACAATAGATAGATAGATAGATAGATAGATAGTACTTTATTGATTCCTTCAGGAGAGTTCCCTCAGGAAAATTAAAATTCCAGCAGCAGTGTACAGAATTGAGATCGAATTTAAAAAAGTAAATAATGGGGGTATAAATGGAAGCAAAATAGAAAAATATTACAATAGAATAAAAACAAAAAGCATCACTCGAAGATGTCAAGAAATGCTGACACGTTGTATGATCAATTAACTGGTTTAATGATAACGCAAGGCATTCTTGGTCAACAGCCATACAGGTCACACTGAGGGTGGCCGTATAAACAACTTTAACACTGTTACTAACATGCGCCACACTCTGAGCCCACCCAAAATAAGAATGACAAACACATTTCGGGAGAACATCCGCACCGTAACACAACATAAACGGGGCGGCATGGCGTAGTGGGTAGAGCGCCCGTGTCAGAAACCTGAGGGTTGCAGGTTCGCTCCCCGCCTCTTACCATGCCGTTGTGTCCTTGGGCAGGACACTTCACCCTTGCCCCCGGTGCCGCTCACACCGGTGAATGAATGTTGAATGAATGATAGGTGGTGGTCGGAGGGGCCGTAGGCGCAAATTGGCAGCCACGCTTCCGTCAGTCTACCCCAGGGCAGCTGTGGCTACGAAAGTAGCTTACCACCACCAGGTGTGAATGAATGATGGGTTTTTAAGATGTAAAGCGACTTTGGGTACTTAGAAAAGCGCTATATAAATCCCAGTTATTATTATTATTATTATTATAAACTCAACAGAACAAATACCCAGAATCCCTTGCAGCACTAACTCTTCCGGGACGCCACAATAACATCTACGGCTTTTGGAGCTCAGTGCACAACTGCACACACAACAAGAAGGAGACGAAGCAGAAGAACGAAGAAGAGACATGGCGACGACGAGTAAGAAGAAGAAATACGCTTGCAAGTTCCAAAATGATTGGGAAAAAGAATTTCATTTCATCCAGAAAAGCTCGAAGGGGAAGGGGTATGCTGCCTGCACCTCAACCCCGCCCCCCTCCATCTCCCGAATTCGGAGGTCTTTAGGTTGGCAAGTCTGCTTATGGAGCGGGGTTGACTTGCAATTCTCTGCCGAAACTATGGGGGCAGTGTTTCCCTGAGAGTGAGCAGCCACACCCCTCGTTGACTAGCTCTGGGGTTTGCCCTCTTAGGCTTCTCACGATTACAACTCAGGGTGCCACAATTCGATTATTAAACGATGATCACAATCATCAATGCATCTTCCGCCCCATACAGGATGTTCTTTTAACACGGTAATTTGTCAGTATCCAACGGTCCACGTCGCCGTCGACGATAGGTTACATTTTTTTGGGGTTGCATGCCAAGCTCCGCCTGAGGGGTTTGGAGGGGGAGGAGCTATCCAGGACAGCGGGCTGAAGAGTGGCGCCGTAGCGTCATGAAGCTGTAGGTCCCCTACTAGAGATGCGCGGATAGGCAATTATTTCATCCGCAACCGCATCACAAAAGTCGCCATCCACCCGAACTAACATTTTATCAAAACCACAACCGCCCGCCACCCGCCACCCACCCGTTGTTATATATCTAATATAGACGATGCAAGGCATTAGTGAGGTTAGAAAGCTTTTGCCTGTTAAAGAAAGGAGACTGATCCAATGCAGCAGAGACATTCAATGCGTGCCACGCATTAATATCTCTTGGCCACGCATTAGAGGTTAAGAGATATTAATGCGTGATAATATTATTTATCATTATTATAGTATTATTGTCATTTCAATTAAGAAAGTGTTGACTATTATTGTTATTTTTTTCCCCTGGTCTTTAGTATTCCCTTTTTTAGTTTGTCGCGTACCACGTTTGCTGCCGGCGTTGCCATCTTTTTATTTTTTTCTTCTTCTGTTGTGTTGTGTTGTGGTGTGCTGTGTCACGCCAAATTTCTTCCCCCTACAAAAACCTTCCCCCCGCCCCCATTTACTTCCGTGGTCATGTTTCCTCTTACGTCATTGACAGCGATCGATAGCATCCGCTATTGTTTTTTTTTGTACAGGCGCGAAACAGGACAGTCGCGTGCCGGTTAAGGACCCCCGGCAACTTTGTGACTTTATTGGACGCAGCCCCGGAAGTAAATGGGGGAGAAGGTTTTGGTAGGGGGGGAAGAAATTTGGCGTGACAGCTGCAGCAGTGCCTGATGAGTAATTTCCTGTTTCAAAGAGTGCTGCTCGTTTTTCGTATGTGGGTAACAACATTTAACTATGTATATATCAATCAATCATCAATCAATGTTTATTTATATAGCCCTAAATCACAAGTGTCTCAAAGGGCTGTACAAGCCACAACGACATCCTCGGTACAGAGCCCACATACGGGCAAGGAAAAACTCACCCCAGTGGGACGTCGGTGAATGACTATGAGAAACCTTGGAGAGGACCGCATATGTGGGTAACCCCCCCCCCCCCCCCTCTAGGGGAGACCGAAAGCAATGGATGTCGAGTGGGTCTGACATAACATTGTGAAAGTCCAGTCCACAGTGGATCCAACACATCAGCGGGAGTCCAGTCCACAGCGGGGCCAACAGGAAACCATCCCGAGCGGAGACGGGTCAGCAGCGCAGAGATGTCCCCAACCGATGCACAGGCTAGTGGTCCACCCGGGGTCCCGACTCTGGACAGCCAGCACTTCATCCATGGCCACCGGACCTATGCAACTCCCCCTAGCAAGGGACAGGGTAGAAGAGGAGAGAAGAAAAGAAACGGCAGATCAACTGGTCTAAAAAAGGGGGGTCTATTTAAAGGCTAGATTATACAAATGAGTTTTAAGATGGGACTTAAATGCTTCTATTTTATATATATATTATTTATATATTTATATTATATTTCCGAATTGGTTCAACCGCCACCTGCCCGAATCTATTTAAAATCTATTTTTTTCGTCATGCATCCGCCCGACCCGCGGATTATCCGCAGACTCCGCGGTTGTGTCCGCAAACCGCGCATCTCTATCCCCTACCCCGATGACTCAGGGGCTACTTATTTCACATACCGTAGGAGGGGGATTCATATGGCCCCATTTGTCGCGGGTTACCTGACACATGAAATGTGACAAATTGGAGGGTGCGCCATCCACGGCAGTAGAGTGTTGAATATCTTAAAATGTGTTTTGTGGCAATTCCAACTTTGACCACAGCGCCAGTTGCTATGTAGAGTGGCGCTTTCCATTATTTTCAGCAGACTGCATTGCCAAGCGATTAACCCCCGCCCCGTCTCTTCCTCTCACGCGAAATCCATGTGAATCCCTTCCTTACTGTAAGCTTTGTGAATATATATGTAAGTGTCAATAAAGTGGCGATTGCTCTAAGGGAGGCTCAGCTTCCCCCATAATCCGTCCATCCATTTTCTACTGCTTGTCCCTTTTTGGGGCCGCGGGGGGTGCTGGAGCCTATCTCAGCTGCATTCGGGTGGAAGGCGGTGTACACCCTGGACAAGTAAAAAAAAAAGTAGTCAAAAATGTACTTTTGTGTTTACATTTTATTGACTAAATTATACGCTGGAATGCGTTGAACTTTTGTTCAGAATCAGCGACTTTCAGCAAATGCAACTTTATTCTCATTCACTGTGCTGACCCGTCTCCGCTCGGGACGGTTTCCTGCTGGCCCCACTATGGATTGGACTCTCGCTGATGTGTTGGATCCACTGTGGACTGGACTTTCACAATATTATGTCAGACCCATTAGACATCCATTGCTTTCGGTCTCCCCTAGAGGGGGGGGTTACCCACATATGCGGTCCTCTCCAAGGTTTCTCATAGTCATTCACACCGACGTCCCACTGGGGTGAGTTTTTCCTTGCCCGTATGTGGGCTCTGTACAGAGGATGTCGTTGTGGCTTGTGCAGCCCTTTGAGACACTTGTGATTTAGGGCTGTATAAATAAACATTGATTGATTGATTGATGATCATTAAACAGCGTTAAAGCGGAACGTCCATTGACTTCAATGGGGTCGTTCCACTGCTGCCAAACTAGACAGCCATTGGATAAATGCCGGGCTTTGTCCCGCCCATTGGACGCTCGGCGTCTATGGAAGTGTACAGAAAGTGGGCTTGGCCTCGGCTAGCCTGGACCTTGAGCTTGGATGATCTATCCGAGGCTGAATCCCTGTTTTGATTGACAGCAAAATAAGCGAATCAGGGATCTCGAAAGAAAAACCATCGGCAGAGCATTTTTCAACTTTCATTCCATGTTGTTGTGGAAAATTTTACAATCCGATAAGTGACGTTTCTTTGGAAAATCTAGCAGCCATACGTCTGTCATCTGTTATTGGAGACTGTATTTATTTAGAGAGAAGCTGAAAATAGACTTCCCCTACTTGAAAGACCAGCTGCCGCCACTGCTCTTGAGTACTAAAAAATCCTCAGTTTGGAAGCTCATGAAGAGAAGACCCGCCATTGTTTTCTCACCATCAACTTCAATGAACCAGCATTATTTCCTACACCTGGGGTCGGCAACCCAAAATGTTGAAAGAGCCATATTGGACTACAAATACAAAAAAGTAATCGGTCTGGAGCCGCAAACAATTAAAAGACTTATTTAAGTGTTATAATGATTGCAACACATGATGTAAGTGTATACATTAGCCTACTATCAAAATGACTGTGTCGCAGGCAAATCTTCGTTGACAGAAATGTTGAAATGTAATATTTATTCTACACATTTTTACAACATTGGAAAACATTAGTAAAACTTCTCAGAGGGTGACATAACTCCTGGAAATGATTGTCTTAGAACGGCCAAAGGTATAGATGTGTGTTTCCAAATGAAAGGAAACGGCAGGCCGTCTTATTCTAATGGATTTATAACAATATTTGCAAGCTGGGTAACAATTGCTGTGGTCTGGAACAACATGGTGCACAAACAACTATCAGAAATGTAGCCAATATTACATACAGATAATTAGGGCTGTGAATCTTTGGGTGTCCCACAATTCGATTCAATATCGATTCTTGGGGTCACGATTCGATCCAAAATCAATTTTTTTTTTTCAATTCAACACGATTCTCGATTCAAAAACGATTTTTTTTCCAGATTCAAAACGATTCTCTATTCATTCAATACACAGGATTTCAGCAGGATCTACCCCAGTCTGCTGAGTAGTAGATTTTTGTAAAAAGCTTTTATAATTGTAAAGGGCAATGTTTTATCAACTGATTGCAATAATGTAAATTTGTTTTAACTGTTAAATGAACCAAAAATATGACTTATTTTATCTTTGTGAAAATATTGGACACAGTGTGTTGTCAAGCTTATGATATGCGATGCAAGTGTAAGCCACTGTTCATTTTTTTTATTTTTTATAAATGTCTAATGATAATGTCAATGAGGGCTTTTTAATCACTGCTATGTTGAAATTGTAACTAATATTGATACTGTTTTTGATAATTTTCATTTTTGTTTCACTACTTTTGGTTTGTTCTGTGTCGTGTTTGTGTCTCCTCTCAATTGCTCTGTTTATTGCAGTTCTGAGTGTTGCTGGGTCGGGTTTGGATTTGGAATTGGATTGCATTGTTTTGGTATCGCTGTGTATTGTTTTGTTGGATTGATTAATTAAAAAATAAATAAATAAATAAAACAAAAATTAAAAATAAAAAAATCGATTTTTTAAAAATGAGAATTGATTCTGAATCGCACAACGTGAGAATCGCGATTCGAATTCAAATCAATTTTTCCCCACACCCCTACAGATAATGTGTCATGAAACAGAAATAAACTAAATACACAGAGGACATAAGTAAAGGAAATTAAATGATCTCAAATATACCTACAAACGAGGCATAATGATGCAATATGTACATACAGCTATCTTAAATAGCATGTTAGCATTAGCACTGACCAAATATTCCTGATTAGCACTCCATAACAAGTCAATAACATCAAGCTCACCTTTGTGCATTCACGCACAGAGTAAAACGTTTGGTGGACAAAATGAGACAAAAAAGGAGTGGCATAAAATTCGTCTTTCTGTGGCAGCATCATAGTCATAGTCATACATGTAAACAAACTGTTGAGGCACAGTCCACCAAATGGTGAGTTCAAGGGCCACTGAAATTAGTAGGACAAAACGGCGCTCACCAAATACTCTCATCAGTGAAGCACAAATATATTAAACAGTGGGCGTTCTAACAATTAGGAAGGTTTGTGTCGTGTTTGTCCTCCTACAGACAACATATTACAACAAAAAACATATTTTTCATCCCCTTTTTTTTCTATTTCCATACATTTTTGAGAAAGCTCCATGGAGCCACCAGTGTGCCGATAAAGAGCTGTTTGTTTAAGAGATCTTTACTAGGGATGTCCGATAATGGCTTTTTGCCGATATCCGATATTCCGATATTGTCCAACTCTTTAATTACCGATACCGATATCAACCGATACCGATATCAACCGATATATGCAGTGGTGGAATTAACACATTATTATGCCTAATTTGGACAACCAGGTATGGTGAAGATAAGGTACTTTTTTAAAAAATTAGTAAAATAAGATAAATAAATTAAAAACATTTTCTTGAATAAAAAAGAAAGTACAACAATATAAAAACAGTTACATAGAAACTAGTAATGAATGAAAATTAGTCAAATTAACTGTTAAAGGTTAGTACTATTAGTGGACCAGCAGCACGCACAATCATGTGTGCTTACGGACTGTATCCCTTGCAGACTATATTGATATATATTGATATATAATGTAGGAACCAGAATATTAATAACAGAAGGAAACAACCCTTTTGTGTGAATGAGTGTAAATGGGGGAGGGAGGTTTTTTGGGTTGGTGCACTAATTGTAAGTGTATCTTGTGTTTTTTATGTTGATTTAATAAAAAAAAAATTAAAAAATAAAAACCGATACCGATAATAAAAAAAACGATACCGATCATTTCCGATATTACATTTTAACGCATATATCGGCCATCTCTAATCTTTACCATCATTCCATCATGCCCAAGCTACAGAGGACTTTAGAGCAAGGTGGATGTTATATTATTCACAATTAATTACAGATGTCTTGATTTAAGGGTTAATCTCCTTTTCCCCCCCGCAGGTTTACAAATAAAATGCGGGCTGCAGTTAGTTAGTTACTCAAGGCCTTTTGTGGTTTCTAAATGGACTTGAATGTGGTCATAGCTTTTCTGATCATGTACCCCCTTAGATTTGTTTATGCCAGGGGCCGGCCCTGGCTGCAGTTCTTCAGGTGAAATATTCATTTCAATGAATAAACTAATTATGATTGTGATTATGACAATAATCCCCCCGAGTTCCTACCAATCAATGTGTGATTACTGGAAATGAGTCCGTCAACAATCCATACTGCCATATTGCAACCATATTAAAATATGCCTTCAGTAACAATATACATCCGAAATTTACATTTGTGTGTTTCTGTAACACACTTTACTTTAATTTAGGGCTGTCTCTGACTAATGATTTTCATAGTCAATATCATTTGTAAAGATTTTGCACATAATCAAACATTTTTTCGTATGTATATGCTAGGATATATGCTAGATGTATGATGGTAAGAGCACAGCTAATGGGGATCCCCACAAACTAACAGATCTCCATCGCTACTTTTTCCACCTAAAAAGGCTAAAACATTGAGATAAACAAATACACATGACAGAGATTAAATAGTTTAGTGAGGTCCACCTCAAAGAAAAGACAATTTGGCCTTTTACTGAGGCAGTGAAATCCATGTTGGTTAGCCTATTTTCTAGAGATGTCCGATAATGGCTTTTTTGCCGATATCCGATATTGTCCAACTCTTAATTACCGATTCCGATATCAACCGATACTGATATATACAGTCGTGGAATTAACACATTATTATGCCTAATTGTTGTGATGCCCCGCTGGATGCATTAAACAATGTTACAAGGTTTTCCAAAATAAATCAACTCATGTTATGGAAAAAAAATGCCAACATGGCACTGCCATATTTATTATTGAAGTCACAAAGTGCATTATTTTTTTTAACATGCCTCAAAACAGCAGCTTGGAATTTGGGACATGCTCTCACTGAGAGAGCATGAGGAGGTTGAGGTGAGTGGGGTTGGGGGGGCAGGTTTGAGTTGGGGGGGTAGGGGATAGCGGGGGTGTATATTGTAGCGTCCCGGAAGAGTTAGTGCTGCAAGGGGTTCTGGGTATTTGTTCTGTTGTGTTTATGTTGTGTTACGGTGCGGTTGTTCTCCCGAAATGTGTTTGTCATTCTTGTTTGGTGTGGGTTCACAGTGTGTCGCATATTTGTAACAGTGTCAAAGTTGTTTATACGGCCACCGTCAGTGTTACCTGTATGGCTGTTGACCAAGTATGCATTGCATTCAGTTGTGTGTGTGAAAAGCCGTAGATATTATGTGACTGGGCCGGCACGCAAAGGCAGTGCCTTCAAGGTTTATTGGCGCTCTGTACTTCTCCCTACGTCCGTGTACACAGCGGCGTATTAAAAAGTCATACATTTTACTTTTTGAAACCGATACCGATAATTTTGAAACCGATATCGATAATTTCCGATATTACATTTTAAAGCATTTATCGGCCGATAATATCGGCAGTCCGATATCATCGGACATCTCTACTATTTTCTATTCTGGTAATATCTACGGTACATTTTTATGTTCATTTGATGAGTATTATTTTGAATATTGTTTCTGTATTTCTAAAATGTATTTGTGTGGTATATTTTACAGTAAAATTGTTTAAAACAGTTTAACGTGGAACTGGAACAAATCATTTTCCAATTAATTTTTTCTAGTACAAAACACTCATCAAATTCAATTTAAGCTTAAATAAAAAGGTTTATAAAAACAATTTCCCATAAATCAAAAAATGTAGGGCTGTATCTGACTAATGATTTTTATAGTCAAATCTAATTTGTTAAGATTTTGCACATAATCAACATTTTTTTCATATGCTAGATGTATGCTGGTAAGAGCACAGCTGATGGGGATCCCTACAATCTAACAGATCTCCGTCGCTACTTTTTCCACCTAAAAAGGCTAAAACATTGAGATCAACAAATACATATGGCAGAGATTAAATAGTTTAGTGAGGTCAACCTCAAAGAAAACACAATTTGGCCCATGTCAGTTAGCCTCATCGCACTGACATGTCCTATTTTCTATTCTAGTAACATCTATTATCCATTAGTATTATTTTTAATATGGTTTCTGTATTTCTAAAATGTATTTGTGTGGAATATTTTACAGTAAAATTGTTTAAAACCGTTTAACCTGGAACTGGAACAAATCATTTTCCAATTGAATCTTTTTAGTACAAAACACGCATCAAATTCAATTGAAGTTTAAATAAAAAGGTTTAAAAATAATTTCCCATGTATCCAATAAGTGTGAACATTTTTGTAATAAATGGGGTTGGGGGAAAAAAAGCATTCTGCTTAGGTCCCCAATTAACCGGTAGAAACATATTACCACCGGTTGACTTCTAAAAAGTATATACCAAACCCAAAAACAGTGGAGTTGGCACGTTGTGTAAATTGGAAATAAAAACACGATACAATGATTTGTAAATCCTTTTCAACTTATATTCAATTGAATAGACTGCAAAGACAAGATATTTAACGTTCGAACTGAGAAACTACATTTTTTTTGCAAATAATCATTAACTTAGAATTTAATGGCAGCAACACGTTGCAAAAAAGTTGGCATGAGGGCATTTTTACCACTGTGTTACATGGCCTTTCCTTTTAACAACACTCAGTAAACATTTGGGAACTGAGGAGACACATTTCTTAAGCTTTACAGGTGGAATTCTTTCCCATTTCTGCTTGATGTACAGCTTAAGTTGTTCAACAGTCCGGGGTCTCCGTTGTGGTATTTTACGCTTCATAATGCGCCACACATTTTCAATGGGGGACAGGTCTGGACTACAGGCAGGCCAGTCTAGTATCCGCACTCTTTTACTATGAAGCCACGTTGATGTAACATGTGGCTTGGCATTGTCTTGCATGAAAAAGACCTAGCTTGGATGGCAACATATGTTGTTCCAAAACCTGTATGTAGCTTTCAGCACTAATGACGCCTTCACAGATGTGTAAGTTACCCATGTCTTGGGCACTAATACACCCCCATACCATCACGGATGCTGGCTTTTCAACTTTGCGCCTATAACAGTCCGGATGGTTCCTTTCCTCTTTGGTCCGCAGGACACGACGTCCACAGTTTCCCAAAACAATTTCAAATGTGGACTCGTCAGACCACAACACTTTTCCACTTTGCATCAGTCCATCTTACATGAGCTCTAGCACAGTGAAGCCGACAGTGTTTCTGGGTGTTGTTGATAAATGGCTTTCGCTTTGCATAGTAGAGTTTTAACTTGCACTTACAGATGTAGCGACGAACTGTAGTTACTGACAGTTGTTTTCTGAAGTGTTCCTGAGCCCATGTGGTGATATCTTTTACACACTGATGTCGCTTTTTTAAAGCAGTACCGCTGAGGGATCAAAGGTCCATAATATCATCGCTTACGTGCAGTGATTTGTCTAGATTCTCTGAACCTTTTGATGATGTTACAGACCGTAGATGGTGAAATCCCTAAATTCCTTGCAATAGCTCATTCTTAAACTGTTCGACAATTTGCTCACTCATTTGTTCACAAAGTGGTGACCCTCGCCACATCCTTGTTTCTGAATGACTGAGCATTTAATGGAGTCTACTTTTATACCCAATCATGGCACCCACCTGTTCCCAATTAGCCTGTTCACCTGTGGGATGTTCCAAATAAGCTTTTGATGAGCATTCCTCAACTTTCTCAGTCTTTTTTGCCACTTGCGCCAGCTTTTTTGAAACACGTTGCAGCCATCAAATTCCAAATTAGCTAATATTTGCAAAAAATAACAACGTTTACCAGTTCGAACGTTAAGTATCTTGTCTTTGCAGTCTATTCAATTGAATATAGGTTGAATAGGATTTGCAAAACATTGTATTCTGTTTTTATTTACAATTTACACAACGTGCCAACTTCACTACTTTAAACATTGTAATAATATTTGCTGTTATTGCTACTTTATGTACTGTCTTTCCTGATGTATTTTAAGGCCTACTGAAATGAATTTTTTTTATTTAAACGGGGATAGCAGATCCATTCTATGTGTCATACTTGATCATTTCGCGATATTGCCATATTTTTGCTGAAAGGATTTAGTAGAGAACAACGACGATAAAGTTCGCAACTTTTGGTCTGATAAAAAAAAGCCTTGCCTGTACCGGAAGTAGCGTGACGTCACAGGAGGAAAGATTCCTCACAATTCCCCGTTGTTTACAATGGAGGGAGAGAGATTCGGACCGAGAAAGCGACGATTACCCCATTAATTTGAGCGAGGATGAAAGATTCGTGGATGAGGAACGTTAGAGTGAAGGACTAGAGAGGCAGTGCAGGACGTATCTTTTTTCGCTCTGACCGTAACTTAGGTACAAGGTCTCATTGGATTCCACACTCTCTCCTTTTTCTATTGTGGATCACGGATTTGTATTTCAAACCACCTCGGATACTATATCCTCTTGAAAATGAGAGTCGAGAACGCGAAATGGACATTCACAGTGACTTTTATCTCCACGACAATACATCGGCGAAGCTCTTTAGCTACTGAGCTAACGTGATAGCATCTGGCTCAAATGCAGATAGAAACAAAATAAATAAATCCCTGACTGGAAGGATAGACAGAAGATCAACAATACTATTAAACCATGGACATGTAAATACACGGTTAATAATTCTCAGCCTGGCAAAGCTTAACAATGCTGTTGCTAACGACGCCAAAGCTAACTTAGCAACTTAGCAACTTAGCAACCGGACCTCACAGAGCTATGATAAAAACATTAGCGCTCCACCTACGCCAGCCAGCCCTCATCTGCTCATCAACACCCGTGCTCACCTGCGTTCCAGCGATCGACGGCGCGACGAAGGACTTCACCCGATCACAGACGTCTGCTATCCAAGTAAGTACTCCTTGTTGTGTTGCTACAGCCAGCCGCTAATACACCGATCCCACCTACAACTTTCTTCTTTGCGATCTCCATTGTTCATTAAACAAATTGCAAAAGATTCACCAACACAGATGTCCAGAATACTGTGGAATTGTTCGATGAAAACAGAGCAGTTTGTATGGTGACACATTGGGTACGAATACTTCCGTTGCCGTCGTGACGTCACGCGCATACGTCATCATACATAGACATTTCCAACCGGAAGTTTAGCGGGAAATTTAAAATTGCACTTTATAAGTTAACCCGGCCGTATTGGCATGTGTTGCAATGTTAAGATTTCATCATTGATATATAAACTATCAGACTGCGTGGTCGGTAGTAGTGGTTTTCAGAAGGCCTTTAATACCAACTGATTTGATGGATGAACACAAAAGTGTAATACGATAAACCTCAAGTTGACCTTCAATTCAGTTCATTCTAAGCTGACTTGACTTGGACATCTCACCCCCCCTCTCCTCATATTCTAGACATCAATGACGTCCACTGTTTGGAAAATGAATGATAACTGTTAAACAAAAGATGAAATTAAACGGCATGAAGAGCAGGGGTTACGGTATATTAACTCCGTTATTGTTTGCCCTCTCCCCGTGCGCGGACAATGCGTCGCGGCGAAGAATGCGTACGTTGTTTTTGAAATTCTTTCTCTCCAATTTCCACATGTTTTCTTCTACAAAGGCGGAAAGAGCAGGAGCATTAGACCAGAGCTGAGGCTGGAGTCTTTAAATCCTGATGCGCTTCAAAGCAGGGAAAGCGCAATTCATCTTCTTATCTGAGACTCCAAACAGGCTTTTTGTGTGGAGGAGAGAGGGAGAGGGAAGAGGCAAGAGAGGGGGGGGAAAATGCTGTCGAGTAATTTTCCATTTAAATGTTCCACTCCACAACAATTTGCATAAGCAGCCCTGTGTATGTGATAAGAAGATTGGTAATTTTCAAAGGCTCTGTAGGGATTGAGAATTAAAAGCCTTTCTACGCTATCTCCCCTCTTGCAGCTGGCCACCACAGATTCTCTCTCTTCTCTCATGCGTTTTTTGCCTAAACTTTGCCTTATAAACTTTCTCTGCCATCCTTTCTCTCCCACCCTGACAGTGCAAACTTAATGCCTCTGTATATCCTCTGTCTTATCCTTCGGCGACACACTTCATTCTATCATTCTGGCTAATGCACGGCCATCTGTTGACAAAAGTGACGCAAATCGCGCTTTCATATTCGGAGCCTACAAGACGAGCTAACCCTATTCGACCAGTTGCGTCGGAGCTGCCATCTTGAAATGTCAGCGGCAACAAGAGCTTTGCACCAAATGTAAACATGGAAAGTACAAAATCCCCTTTTTTAATCTCACCTCGCTGGAGAAAGTATAATTATGCTGTTACACAACACAACAAGAGACTCCAGAGGAGTTTCTACCCTCAGGTCATAAGAGTGATAAATCAGGACATGCCACACATCCAGCTGTACCACATCCACCCATTATGTTTACATTTATGCTATTGCATAACTCAGTGGCGTTTCCCACCTAGGCCTTCAGTGATGTCCGACTTCAATGATTACCTCTTAAAATACCATCATTTATGTCACCACATGACCATTGCTGGAGACATACTATACAGCAGGGGTCACCAACGCGGTGCCCGCGGGCACCAGGTAGCCCGTAAGGACCAGATGAGTAGCCCGCTGGCCTCTTCTAAAAATAGCTCAAATAGCAGCACTTACCAGTGAGCTGCCTCTATTTTTTAAGTTTTATTTATTTACTAGCAAGCTGGTCTCGCTTTGCCCGACATTTTTAATTCTAAGAGAGACAAAACTCAAATAGAATTTGAAAATCCAAGAAAATATTTTAAAGACTTGGTCTTCACTTGTTTAAATAAATTCATTATTTTTTTTACTTAGCTTCTTATAACTTTCAGAAAGACAATTTTAGAGAAAAAATACAACCTTAAAAATGATTTTAGGATTTTGAAACACATAAACGTTTTTTACCTTTTAAATTCCTTCCTCTTCTTTCCTGACAATTTAAATCAATGTTCAAGTAAATTTATTTTTTTTATTGTAAAGAATAATAAATACATTTTAATTTAATTCTTAATTTTAGCTTCTGTTTTTTCGACAAAGAATATTTTTGAAATATTTCTTCAAACTTATTATGATTACAATTCAAAAAAATTAGTCTGGCAAATGTAGAAAATCTGTAGAATCAAATTTAAATCTTATTTCAAAGTATTTTGAATTTCTTTTAAAATTTTTGTTCTGGAAAATCTAGAAGAAATATTGATTTGTCTTTGTTAGAAATATAGCTTGGTCCAATTTGTTGTATATTCTAACAAAGTGCAGATTGGATTTTTCCTCTTTTAAACCGTTCAATTAAGTGTAAATATCATTAATTATTAATAATAACATAGAGTTAAAGGTAAATTGAGCAAATTGGCTATTTCATGCAATTTATTTAAGTGTGTATCAAACTGGTAGCCCTTCGCATTAATCAGTACCCAAGAAGTAGCTCTTGGTTTCAAAAAGGTTGGTGACCCCTGCTCTACAGGAACCCATTGACGCCCTACTGGGCATTGAAACACATCAACAGTGTCATGATCCGTGGCCGGATCATGTTTTGTTTAGTTATGTTCTGTTAGTTTTGGACTCCCTTAGTTCCTGTTTTGTGCACCTCTGGGTTTGTTTTGGTTTCTATGGGGATTAATTGGGTTCACCTGCCTCTGGTTAGTGGTCGACACGCTTACCTGCAGTCGACCACTAATCAGAGAGCTATTTATTCACCTTTCTCGCCACGCTCAGTCTGGCTTCATTGTTTGCTGCAAGCAACAGGCACGTAGGTTCATGTCTTGTTTCTATGTTCTTGAGTCCTGTGCTAAGTTTGTACCTTAGCTTCACGTGCGACCTTTGGTTTGCTTCCTGTTTTTTGTATGTGTTATGATTTGCGAAGATTAAATCATATCCTACCTTCACGCTTTGTCTGGAGTTGTCCGTTCTGCATCTGGGAGGAACGACCCCGCAGTAAGTTGCGACCCGCACGTGACAAACAGTGTACAAAACAATAAAAAAATCAATAAACCTGCATCGGCAATTAAAAGATATCTTATGTGGTACTGTCAAAATTAAAATAGTAAAAAACATTAAACGTGAAAAAGAATTAAGAAATATTTGGTGTAGCGCCATCTCCGGGTTGGGGAGGAGATCCTGCCCCAAGTGGAGGAGTTCAAGTACCTCGGAGTCTTGTTCACGAGTGAGGGAAGAGTGGATCGTGAGATCGACAGGCGGATCGGTGCGGCGTCTTCAGTAATGCGGACGCAGTATCGATCCGTTGTGGTTAGAAGGAGCTGAGCCGGAAGGCAAAGCTCTCAATTTACCGGTCGATCTATGTTCCCATCCTCACCTATGGTCATGAGCTTTGGGTTATGACCGAAAGGACAAGATCACGGGTACAAGCGGCCAAAATGAGTTTCCTCCGCCGGGTGGCGGGGCTCTCCCTTAGAGATAGGGTGAGAAGCATCAGGTCTGGGCTTCCCTGCTTATGCTGCTGCCCCCGCAACCCGACCTCGGATAAGTGGAAGAAGGATGGATGGAATATTTGAACTCACAATTTGTAGCACCCATTCAATGTCGTATAAACCGGTGGTACCGCCCGTAGTCTGTTAATTCGAGTGGAAGTAGCGGGCATTTCCCCATTTCATCGCCGGGACAGCTGAGCTAGCTTCTGGGGTTGGCTGACGTTGTCTCACAAGATGTCGTTTTTCTTTAAATATCCTTCTTGAAAATGGCCTTGCAAATATATATCTACCACCTATTCAACGTTTTGTTTTCCTTCTTTGTGGGTTAAAAAAGTAGTTGTATTAAATTAATCCGCTAACGATCTGCGTAGCACCGCCGCGGCTCAAACCAGTGGGTATCCAATCACAGGACGCGTAAATGTCACGTTCAACGTGAGGCCAGCTAGAAGGCCTTACTGACAACAACTCGTGATCTGATTGGCTATCACAATTATCTATCAACTATATGTGCCCAGTGCACAGGCGCTCGCATTGTTTATTCTGAAGGCCCCAGGCAGATTTGGTACAGCATAGCAACATAAGCTAGTTGAATTCTGATTGGATACAGACTGTAACCTAAAAACAACAGCACTGGAAGGAGCATAATATGACATGAAGAGAATATGAATCATTTTAGATATTTAGGGAAAGGAAATTAAAAATGACTTTTATCTTTAATTATGGTCATGATTTCTGGTTATGTTAGGCCAGCAGAGAAGGCCTTGCTGGCCCTGATGGCGCACCACTGGCATACCTGGTATTGAAGTTTTGGACTATTTGATGCTTTTCCTGACCACAGATCGTGACCAGAATTGTAAGATGACCTGCTGACACCCTCGACTGGAAATTGTCTGGCCAGAGGTACGGATTCTTTGACATTTTTTGGAGCTGGGAAGTGGTTCCACTAGCCCCTGAGAAGCCAGGCTCAAGGCTGAAATATGCTCTCGTGTCACATAGCTTGCACGTCCTCTGACGGCGTCTTGATTCATGTCTGCGGTGGTTTACGCATGACTTAAAATTCTCTTCCAAAGCAGCACGAGAGAGCAGTGTTTTACTGAGTGAGCAACCACAACTCTTGTTGACTAGCTATTAGCTGCCGGTGTGTTGTAGTTGTAGTAAATAATGGTGACTAAATGGCTTGACCCGATGTTTGTGGATTCATTCCTCAGTGCCCCCGGTGACCATGTCAAAGTATCCTTGGGCAAGATACCGAACCCCCAGTTGCTCCCAATGCTGCGTCATCAGTAGGTGAATGTGGAAATGGTGTTAATGCGTTTTGAGTACCTTGAATGTAGAAAAGCGCAATACAGTACAGTACAAAACCCAAAACCAGTGAAGTTGGCACGTTGTGTAAATCGTAAATATAAACAGAATGATTTGCAAATTCTTTTCAACTTATATTCAATTGAATAGACTGCAAAAACAAGATATTTAATGTTCGAACTGAGAAACATTTTTTTTGCAAATAATCATTAACTTAGAATTTAAAGGCCTACTGAAAGCCACTACTACCGACCACGCAGTCTGATAGTTTATATATCAATGATGAAATCTTAACATTGCAACACATGCCAATACGGCCGGGTTAACTTATAAAGTGACATTTTAAAATTCCCGGGAAATATCCGGCTGAAACATCGCGGTATGATGACGTATGCGCGTGACGAAGTCCGAGTAACGGAAGTTATGGTACCCCGTAGAATCCAATACAAAAAGCTCTGTTTTCATTTCATAATTCCACAGTATTCTGGACATCTTTTGCAATTTTTTTAATGAACAATGAAGGCTGCAAGGAAGACAGTTGTAGGTGGGATCAGTGTATTAGCAGCAGACTACAGCAACACAACCAGGAGGACTTTGTTGGAGCGCTAGCCGCGCTAGCCGCGCTAGCCGCGCTAGCCGTGCTAGCCACCGACTTCACCTTGACTTCCTACGTCTCCGGGCCGCCAAACACATCGGGTGAAGTCCTTCGTCCTTCTGCCGATCGCTGGAACGCAGGTGAGCACGGGTGTTGATGAGCAAATGAGGGCTGGCTGGCGTAGGTGGAAAGCTAATGTTTTTAGCATAGCTCTGTGCAATCCGGTTGCTAAGTTAGCTTCAATGGCGTCCTTAGCACAGCATTGTTAACCTTCGCCAGCCTGGAAAGCATTAACCGTGTATTTACATGTCCACGGTTTAATAGTATTGTTGATCTTCTGTCTATCCTTCCAGTCAGGGGTTTATTTCTTTTGTTTCTATATGCAGTTAAAGCAAGATGCTATCACGTTAGCTCGTAGCTAAAGCATTTCGCCGATGTAAAAGGCACTGAATGTCCATTTCGCGTTCTCGACTCTCATTTTCAAGAGGATATAGTATCCGAGGTGGTTTAAAATACAAATCTGTGATCTACAATAGAAAAAGGAGAGTGTGGAATCCAATGAGCCAGCTTGTACCTAAGTTACGGTCAGAGCGAAAAAAGATACATCCATCACTGCCTCTCAAGTCCTTCACTGTAACGTTCCTCATCTACGAATCTTTCATCCTCGCTCAAATTAATGGGGTAATCATCATTTTCTCGGTCCGAATCTCTCTCGCTCCATTGTAAACAACGGGGAATTGTGAGGAATACTAGCTCCTGTGACGTCACACTACTTCCGGTACAGGCAAGGCTTTTTTTTATCAGCGAGCAAAAGTTGCGAACTTTATCGTCGATTTTCTCTACTAAATCCTTTCAGCAAAAATATGGCAATATCGCGAAATGATCAAGTATGACACATAGAATGGATCTGCTATTCCCGTTTAAATTTTAAAAAATCATTTCAGTAGGCCTTTAATGGCAGCAACACATTACAAAAAAGTTGGCACAGGGGCATTTTTACCACTGTGTTACATGGCCTTTCCTTTTAACAACACTGGGAACTGAGGAGACCAATTTTTGAAGCTTTTTAAGTTGTTCAACAGTCCGGGGGTCTCCGTTGTGGTATTTTAGGCTTCATAATGCGCCACACATTTTCAATGGGAGACAGGTCTGGACTACAGGCAGGCCAGTCTAGTACCCGCACTCTTTTACTACGAAGCCACGCTGTTGTAACACGTGCAGAATGTGGCTTGGCATTGTCTTGCTGAAATAAGCAGGGGCGTCCATGAAAAAGACATTGCTTGGATGGCAAAATATGTTGCTCCAAAACCTGTATGTACCTTTCAGCATTATTGGTCCCTTCACAGATGAGTGAGTTACCCATGCCTTCGACACTAATACACCCCCATATCATTACAGATGCTGGCTTTTGAACTTTGCACCTACAACAATCCGGATGGTTCTTTTCCTTTTTTGGTCCGGAGGACACGACGTCCACAGTTTCCAAAAACTATTTGAAATGTGGACTCGTCAGACCACAGAACACTTTTCCACTTCTCATCAGTCCATCTTAGATGAGCTCGGGCCCCGCGAAGCCGGCGGTGTTTCTGGGTGTTGTTGATAAATGGCTTTCGCTTTGCAAAGTAGAGTTTTAACTTGCACTTACAGATGTAGTGACGAACTGTAGTTACTGACAGTGGTTTTCTGAAGTGTTCCTGAGCCCATGTGGTGATATTCTTTACACACTGATGTCGCTTTTTAATGCCTGACCTGAGGGATCGAAGGTCAAGGGCATTGCCGCTTATGTGCAGTGATTTTTCCAGATTTACCGACCGTAAATGGTGAAATCCCTAAACTCCTTGCAATAGTTTGTTGAGAAATGTTGTTCTTAAACTGTTCAACAATCCTTGTTTGTGAATGACTGAGCATTTCATGGGAGCTGCTTTTATACCCAATCATGGCACCCACCTGTTCTTAATTAACCTGTTCACCTGTGGGATGTACCAAATAAGTGTTTGATGAGCATTCCTCAATTTTCTCAGTCTTTTATGCCACTTGTGCCAGCTTTTTTGAAACATGTTGCAGGCATCAAATTCCAAATGAGCGAATATTTGCAAAAAATAACAAAGTTTACCAGTTCGAATGTTAAGTATCTTATCTTTGCAGTCTATTCATTTGAATATAGGTTGAAAATAATTTGCAAATCATTGTATTCTGTTTTTTTTTTAACGATTTACACGTGCCGACTTCACTGGTGTTGGGTTTTGTATATTCCATTTACCATTGTTGTTGGAACTGGAACTGATCATTTTCAAACATAGATCACTCTTATTGTCTGTTTTGCTCTGAAACGGAAGGAGAAGACATTTGCGGAGGTGGGCTTTACGACCCCTGAACGAGCCGAGGTAGGGGGCGGGCAGGAAGGTTAAGAGTACTAAATGTACTCAATGCACTGTCTGTGATGAACTAAAAAGGCGAACAATCTGAGCTCTGCGGTCCACGTCACTGCTGACACAAAGCTAGATTTTTTTTGGAGGTGCACGTAAAGGTACCGGAGGCCAGCAACAGTCACGCAAGCTCCGTGACGCAAGAGCAAATTACAGTTTTAACAGATGTCCCGCCCTAGGGGAAGCATTCCAGGGCATATCTTGGTTTTTGAACACACCATTTTTCACAGGATTTCACTAACATTTTTGACAAATGTTTGCTTTCATATGCCGTCTCGGTTATTGTACTGCCAATTGCGCCTAACAACTGACCTAACAATATGTTTGGGCGTTTCATTCCCAGAACTCAAATGTATTGTTTTGTCGGTGTCGTGTTATTTATACACCGCGTGAGTCCAACTGTGCTTCAAAATGAGTCTTGATTACAAAATGTGCCTGCGTTGTGTACACGAGGTAAAAAGAACTCAGTTTATTAAACTTGAAACTTTTCTGAATATACAAACTTTTGTAAAAAACTGAACATATAATGTGTACATGACTAGGAATGAGTACCCAATTCAGTACTTTCATAGGCCCCGACCAAATTTCGTCAGTACTACCGGGGATCAATTCATGTACAATCAAACAGTGCCATAGTTTATTACCTTTGTTCCTCGTGGCGTCACGTCGGGTTCACTCGGCGAGATAGCAATCACTAAAGCAGCACTTAAAGCGGACTCAGCCACACTGCCTCGAGGTAATGTTACAATTTTCAATGCCAACAAAGAAAGTACGCCTGATAGAAAACGCTGGAACGCAAAATAAATCCAAAATGCTCTAGCTTAATGCTAATTTACATTGAATTTGTCATAGACATGCTACTGATTAGCATAAGTGATTTTATATGTTAAATTTAAAGGCCTACTGAAACCCACTACTACCGACCACGCAGTCTGATAGTTTATATATCAATGATGAAATCTTAACATTGCAACACATGCCAATACGGCCGGGTTAACTTATAAAGTGCAATTTTAAATTTCCCGCTAAACTTCCGGTTGAAAACGTCTATATATGATGACATATGCGCGTGACGTCAATCGTTGAAACGGAGGTATTGGTACCCCATTGAATCCAATACAAAAAAGCTCTGTTTTCATCTCAAAATTCCACAGTATTCTGGACATCTGTGTTGGTGAATCTTTTGCAATTTGTTTAATGAACAATCAAGACTGCAAAGAAGAAAGTTGTAGGTGGGATCGGTGTATTAGCGGCGGCCTACAGCAACACAACCAGGAAGACTTTGACTTGGATAGCAGACGCGCTAGCCGACGCTAGCCGCCGACCGCATGGATGATCGGGTGAAGTCCTTCGTCCTTCCGTCGATCGCTGGAACGCAGGTGAGCACGGGTGTTGATGAGCAGATGAGGGCTGGCGTAGGTGGAGCGCTAATGTTTTTATCATAGCTCTGTGAGGTCCCGTTGCTAAGTTAGCTTCAATGGCGTCGTTAGCAACAGCATTGTTAAGCTTCGCCAAGCTGGGAATTATTAACCGTGTAGTTACATGTCCATGGTTTAATAGTATTGTTGATCTTCTGTCTATCCTTCCAGTCAGGGATTTATTTATTTAGTTTCTATCTGCATTTGAGCCCGATGCTATCACGTTAGCTCAGTAGCTAAAGAGCTTCGCCGATGTATTGTCGTGGAGATAAAAGTCACTGTGAATGTCCATTTCGCGTTCTCGACTCTCATTTTCAAGAGGATATAGTATTGGAGGTGGTTTAAAATACAAATCCGTGATCCACAATAGAAAAAGGAGAAAGTGTGGAATCCAATGAACCAGCTTGTACCTAAGTTACGGTCAGAGCGAAAAAAGATACGTCCTGCACTGCACTCTCGTCCTTCACTCTCACTTTCCTCATCCACAAATCTTTCATCCTCGCTCAAATTAATGGGGTAATCGTCGCTTTCTCGGTCCCAATCTCTCTCGCTGCATTGTAAACAATGGGAAAATGTGAGGAGTCCTTCCTCCGGTGACGTCACGCTACTTCCGGTATAGGCAAGGCTTTTTTTTATCAGCGACCAAAAGTTGCGACCTTTATCGTCATTGTTCTCTACTAAATCCTTTCAGCAAAAATATGGCAATATCGCGAAATGATCAAGTATGACACATAGAATCCCCGTTTAAATAAAAAAAAAATCATTGCAGTAGGCCTTTAACGCCTCCAAATTTGAAAATGAAAACTACAACTAAGATGCACATAACCATCAAACAGTTGGTGTGTAATAAGTACAGTGCTTGCAGTACAAACACTTTGTAGGGTGTAACATTAGACTAGACTGATACATTCAACATAATGGTAAAGACTACTTCCTTACGAGGAAACACACAGTAGTCAATACACTACTGCCATATAACGTCTTGGAATTGCTACTGCCTGCAAAGTGTATTAACTGTGTAATGCTTGCAAATGATACTCAAAAGTGTAAGAAAAGACAATATAACAAATGGACAATCAGCTATTTTCTAAATATTACATAAAAGTTAGATTTTTTTACTTAACAACTAACATTTATTATCACACACACAAGTACTGAAAATTGGTATCGTTGAGGACCAGTATTGATTCCCATTCCCATGTATCGGAAGATTGTTACTGTGTCGGTTCAAATACAAAACGCACCCATCCCTGCACTTGAGCTTCATAGTAATATTTCCATGAAATAAGCAAACAGTCATGTGTAAAATAGTGTATAGTGCCAAGCAGGCATCTCAAACTCAATTTACTTGGGGGCCGCTGGAGGTAGAGTCTCGGAGATGCTGGGCAACACAAAGTATTTACTTCAGAATCCCTCTTTAACCATGTGACTACCAGCAGCGAGAGTAACCCCGAGCTAGGGTAGACCTTTAGTCATTATACATGTACATTTAAATGGAAAATTTTTATTTTTTGACACTTGCATTGTCAGAGACAATTTCTGCTTGCTTACAGGAAGTTGCTCTTTGTGATGCCCAGTGTGTGTTTGCTGTGCTGTATTTTTTGTGTTTGCATTGTTTTTGTAGTTATAGTCTAATGGCATTCAAGATTGCCATAATAAAAGGTGTCCCAATCAATTTTTCATCATTTTAAAAGCAATATCTTCAAAACTACCGTATTTTTCGGGCTACAAGGCGCACTTAAAATCCTTTCATTTTCTCAAAAATCAACAGTGCGCCTTATAACCCGGTGCGCCTAATGTACAGAATAATTCTGGTTGTGCTTACTGACCTCGAAGTAATTTTATTTGGTACATGGTGTAATAAGTGTGACCAGTAGATGGTATTCACACATAAGAGATACGTGTAGACTGCAATATGACGCCAGTAAACAACACCAAAACTTTAAATGTTCCTTTGAAAATAAAGAACATTACACACGGCACTCAAAAATTTGTCAAAATATTTTAGTGTGACTTTGAAGCCCCACCGCTTGATGGATTGTCGGCCCATTACGGCTACTGTAGTCAGAGATACAAGTATTACTATGGTGTGTGTGTATACCCATTAGCAGACTAAATATTTGGCGTTTTGTTTCACAATATTATGCAAAACCAACTTTTCCTACCTTCTGGTACCTGCTGATGTGTTTTTGAGATCTGCATAAGTCCTGAAAATTTGTGCACGTCCTCCACTGTAGTCTGTGCCGATGCCGTAGTCGATAAGCTTCTTCTTTTTCTCTATCTTCTTGTTATGTGACATTCATCGTCTGCTGTTGCCATTTCTAATATAAAATAGTGTAAAGTTCTTACTTAAATCTCGCTATAGAAGCGCTAAAAACAACCGGTTTAGTGAGTTTACATAATCCACCCACGGAACTTTAGTTATTAGAGGGTTCCAGTTGGATGTTTTTCCGACGTTGTTGTTGCACTAGTGACCCACGGATGAGGAGATGCTGCTCTGTTATTGATTTAAGTAAAGTCTGAATGTCATTAAAACAGTTAGCTCCATCTTTTGACACTTTTTCCACTCCCGTCCTTGCACGCTACACCGCTACAACAAAGATGACGGGGAGAAGACGATGTCGAAGGTGAGCCACGTAAATAAGACCGCCCACAAAACGGTGCATCCTGAAGCGACTGTCAGAAAGCGTCTTGAAGATGGTCTGTAAAACATAATCTATGCAACATTTTGACCAAAGAACCACCATCACATGTTATGTAGACCACAAGGAAGTGTTTTACATTTAGAAAGAAATAATAATATGACCCCTTTAATGCGCCTTTTGTATGAAAAAAAACCTGAATAGATCCGCTCATCGGCAGTGCGCTTTATAATCCGGTGTGCCCTATAGTCCAGAAAATACAGTACTGTAGCGTCCCGGAAGAGTTAGTGTTGCAAAGGATTCTGGGTATTTGTTTATGTTGTGTTTATGTTGTGTTGCGGTGCGGATGTTCTCCCGAAATGTGTTTGTCGTTCTTGTTTGGTGTGGGTTCACAGTGTGGTGCATGTTTGTGACTGTGTTGATGTTGTTTTATACGGCCACCCTGAGTGTGACATGTGTGGCTGTTGACTAAGTATGCTTTGCTTTCACTTGTTTAAAATTGACGTGATCGTTAAAAGTTAAAATGATCGTTCATTGAGTCAGCATTTCTTGACATCTTCAAGCAAAGACATTTGTCAAGCCCGTTCAACGCTACAGTACTAAGTCTAGTTGAATGAAATTGAACAGTTGATGTGCTGAACATCGTGAGTTTATTCTGAAACCGGTTTCGTAAGTGTTAGATATGTGAGACAGCACACGTCAAGTCGGTAGTTAAGCTCTTGCCAAACACGCTGCAGCATGTCTTTGGTAACATTATCCAGCGCTGAAGTGATTTTCTGCTTGAGTTCATCAATGCTAGCAGGAAGAGGCGGGACATAATCTGGATCTCAACCCACTGGGAACAACGAGAAACTTTGGAAGGGACCGCAGATGTTGGGAACCCCCCCCCCCATTTCCGGGTATAAGTTGGATGTCGAAGTTGATCAACTTCTCAGTTTATGACCACATCCTTCTACGATGCAGGTGAGAGGCATGATTTATAATCCAGAATTACCTTTCACCAACTCAGAGGAGATGCAGCAGTTCACCGGCTCAATATAGCAGCATAAGCTAGTTACCTCTGTGATCATGGCAAGGCTAAAAATAGTTTGTCTGCGTTAGCGTTTATAATAACATTATCACTAATACTTGGTTAATATTCAGGAAATTAGATGTAAATGGAGTATTGTTGGCGGTTTTTAGAGAGATTTATAGCCGACTTTTGCTAGCGTTTATTTACGAGTTAAAATGCATTAAAAAAAAACAAAACATATGTGTTCTTGTCCTACATAGGGATTGTGACTGATAAGCAAAATTCCAAACAAACTGCAGTTCCCCTATTAGGTTTATTCAGAAGAATTACAAGACAGAATTGTTAAAGTAGAGAAGAAGATAGGATAGACTTTTATTTATCCCAGAAAGGGGAAATTACGTAGTTGTAGTGCAGGTTTTTACATACAATAACAGAAGTAAAGCGTAATGAAAACAAAAAAAGTAGTAATAAATACTAAATATTGCTCACTAATATGTATGGATAGAAGATAAAATACAACAAAAAACACTAACATCTAAAGGATCAACTTCAAAACCTACATCAAGGTGAATGGAAGATCAGAGGAAGACAAAGTACCTGTTGTCAAATATATAACGGAATCAAATATACAAACACAAAGAAGATGGATGGATGGATCAATGAATGGATGGATGGATGGAAATATCAAAGATCATCTCGACTACAAAAAAGGCACAACACACAAAGACTGACAATCTGAGCGAATAAAATCATCAACAACAAAGAAGGAATACAAAGGAATATCTAATTGATAATGATTGTTTCATTAAAATAATCCATTAAGTAATGATTAATTAAACAACCAGCCTAAAATACTTGTGTGTGTTGGAATAGGCCCGCTGTTCCCAGTGTTGGTTGAAGAGTTGAGAGGGAGGCAGTAGATTAGCTTAAATGACAGCTCTATTAGAGACTTAACCTGTGCTTTGATCATTTCTTGAGCTCCCCCCCAGATCAGCAGGAGCAATAGACAGCAAATCTGACAGGCTCTATCTCAACACCACTCCTCCCTCCCACTCAACACCACAAGTTATATTCCTCGTAATACAGCCAGGCTTCAAACGTGATCAAAGACGCTCACTCATACAAAAAAGCTGAGATAAAAGCCAAAAAGTGAGTGAACGGCAATAGACAGCATACTATAAACAGTAACAGTATAGGCCGGAGTATTAGGTTTAAGATAATTACATCATTTTTTTCTGCCGACAGAGGGCCATGTGTTACCAAGCTTCTTGCTCATCACAAGACATTGATACAACGTTGATTATGCACACATGTCCTTTAAAACTGACTTTGAAACATCCAAACGTTGCAAAATAGTTGTATTTGTAAACTGAGACAACATTGATGTCCAAAGTTGGATCCACGTTGTTGGTTGGGAAATAACCAAATTTCAATGGTCAAATCAACATCACAACTTGACATCGAATAAACGTTGTCAAAAAGCATGTTGTTTCAACGTTGTGTATTTGTGTTGTAAAATATTTGTTGGAAAATGACCAAAATTCAATGATCAAATCAACGTTACAACCTGACATTGAATAAACGTCGCCAAAAAGCATGTTGTTTCAACGTTGTATTTGTGTTGTAAAATATTTGTTGGAAAATGACCAAAATTCAATGGTCAAATCAACATCACAACTTGACATTGAATAAACGTTGTCAAAAAGCATGTTGTTTCAACGTTGTGTATTTGTGTTGGAAAATATTTGTTGAAAAATGACCGAAATTCAATGATCAAATCAACGTCCCAACCTGACATTGAATAAATGTTGTGAAAAAGCATGTTGTTCCAACGTTGTATATATGTTGTAAAATATTGGTTGAAAAATGACCGAATTTCAATGGTCAAATCAACATCACAACCTGACATTGAATAAACGTCGTCAAAAAGCATGTTGTTTCAATGTTGTATTTGTATTGTAAAATATTTGTTGGAAAATGACCAAAATTCAATGGTCAAATCAACATCACGACCTGACATTGAATAAATGTTGTCAAAAAGCATGTTGTTTCAACGTTGTGTATTTGTGTTGTAAAATATTGGTTGGAAAATGACCAAAATTCAATGGTCAAATCAACATCACAACTTGACATCGAATAAACGTCGTCAAAAAGCATGTTGTTCCAACGTTGTATATGTGTTGTAAAATATTGGTTGAAAAATGACAAAAATTCAATGGTCAAATCAACGTCCCAACCTGACATTGAATAAACGTCGTCAAAAAGCATGTTGTTCCAACGTTGTATATGTGTTGTAAAATATTGGTTGAAAAATGACCAAAATTCAATGGTCAAATCAACGTCACGACCTGACATTGAATAAACGTCGTCAAAAAGCATGTTGTTTCAACATTAGGTTTGAGTTGCTCAAAGTCAGGCCCTAATTTATCAAGTTCTCAACATTGTTTTATTGTCTTGTGCCTGCTGGGTTTAGTATTTCAGAATGTTTACTGACATTTCCTATTCTGCTCATTTTCCTATTGCCAAACGGAAAACAAAAACGATGAGACCTGTTCTTCCCTTCTCCAGAACTTTGTGCAGTCCGTCAGCAATCTGCTGATGGAAGAGAACAGGGAACGATGGGAAGACGCACAACTGGTAAGCATAATCTTTTATAAATTGCATTTAGGTTACGGAAAATTACCAAAATTCAATGGTCCAAACAAGGTGAGAACCCAACATTGATTAAACGTTGTCAAAAAGCATGTTGTTCCAACGTTAGGTTTGAGTTGCTCAACGTCAGGACCTAATTCAACAACTTCTCAACTTTGTTTTAATGTCTTGTGCCTTCTGGGAATCTTTTGTAGGTCTACAATCTCTTGTTCCAATACATTTCCCCCCCCACAACTGGAGTCAAACCGTTACCTTCTGACATTTGTGAACCTTAACAAACCCAGAATTTTCGGGGGGTAAAGTTTATCCACAAATCAAATCATTTTAATAGCTCAACAAGACAAATACAAATAGACAACACATTAGTACACAAAAACGGGGACTTAATTATTTTGAATGCATACATAAAACATTTACAGGACTTTATATAAACTGAAGCTCTCTATTGTCAATGTCCAAGTTTTCAATGAGGTGTGCGCCTTGGGCTGTTAGTGATAGCTCCATCTGTAGCATTATATAGGACAATTAATCAGTTCCTGTTTACTCGGAATGTTTGAGCTCTTTTTTCTATCATGTTTTTGTAGGAAAAAGTTTTAAATGGGAGTTTTTCTGTGGCCATTTGTCAGAATGTCTAAGAGTCTGCTTCATTATCCCGTAGGAGGCCCCAGGGTTCTGTTCTTGGTCCGGTTCTGTATTTTGTATATTCTGCCTTTCGAACATATTATCACAAGGTATGAATATATCCTATCACTATTATAAAAACAATTCCCAACGTAGCTACCTCGACCAGTCAGTCAGTTAGTTCAGGGGTCGGCAACCCAAAACGTTGAAAGAGCCATATTAGACCCATCCATCCATCCATTTTCTACCGCTTGTCCCTAAACGAATCTGTCTAGAGCCGCAAAAAATGAAACGCCGTATAGAAGTGTTATAATGAAGGCAACACATGACGTAAGTGTCTATATTAGCTATAATAGCCTACTATCAAAATGGCTATGTGTCGCAGGATGAAGCAAATCTTCGTTGACAGAAATGTTGAAATTAAATATTTATTCTACACATTTTTCCAATATTAGAAACCATTAGTAAATCAGAGGCTACTTAGAAAGTGAGATAACTCCTAGAAATGACTGGCTTTTAATGGCCAAAGGTATAGATGTGTGTGTCCAAGTTAAAGGAAACAACAGGCTGTCTTCTTTTAATAGATTTTTACAATCTTTGGCAAGCTGTGTAATGTTTGCTGTGGTCTGGAACAACATGGCACTCACACAACTATGAGAAATGCAGCCAATATAATGTGTCATGAGACATGCAAAACTAAATTATATACATGGATATTAAATGAGCTCAAAAATACCTACAAATGAGGCATAGTGATGCAATATACACATACAGCTAGCCTAAATAGCATGTTAGCAGTCATGCAGTGACCAAATATGCCTGATTAGCTCTCCAACAAGTCAATAACATCAACAAAGCGCACCTTTGTGCATTCATGCACAGCATGAAACGTTTGGTGGACAAAATGAGACAAAGAAGGAGTGGAAGATTTTACATGTAAACAAACTGTTGCGTCACAGTCCACACTATGGTGAGTTCCAGAACCGCCGAAATTAGTAGGACAAAACGATGTTCACCAAATACTGTGAAGCATACACACAAACATATTAAACAGTGGGATTTCTAACAATTGGGAAGGTTTGTGTCATGTTTGTCCTCAAACAAAAAACATACTAAAACAAAACAATTATTTCCCCACCGTCTTTTTCCATTTTCAAGCCTTTTAAAAAAATGCTCCAGGTTGCTGACCCCCGAGTTAGTTAGTTAGTTAGTTAACCAGTTAGTTTGCTAAAAAAGTTGGGGCTGATTTTAATGAAACTTTCAGGAAATGTTAGAAAGGGGATAAAGAACAGGTGATTCTATTTTGGGGGTGATTTGGATCATTTCTAGTACTTGACTTTACATTTACGTTACGAGGATCAACGTCTTCTGATTACCGAGCGCGGCCACCGCTGCTGCTCACTGCTCCCCTCACCTCCCAGGGTGTGAACAAGGGGATGGGTCAAATGCAGAGGTTAATTTCACCACACCTAGTGTGTGTGTGACTATCAGTGTACTTTAACTTTAACTTTAACTTCTATGTGTGTTTTCTGGTTGCCCCACCTCTACCCACAGAGACAAAGAGAGTGGATGACTGACTAGAGCAGGGGTGTCCAAACTTTTTCCACTGAGGGCCGCACACTGAAAAATCAAAGCAAGCGGGGGCCATTTTGATATTTTTTATTTTAAAAACCAATACAATATATGTATAAAAAAGATACATTTAGGCCTCCACTCAGGCTTGATCCAAAGGGTTTTGGTCAAAAAAAATATAAAAAATGTGTCATTATTTAGTATTATTATTATTATTATTATTCAAGGTTTAAATCTCTAGATCAACATTAGGTCTATTAGTCAATATAGCGCTTTTAAAGATTTAAGTTGTATGCCATTTTTGTCAAGGAAAACCGTGTTTTTTTATGGAAAAAAAACACAAAATATGCAATATTTTCCTCCAATAAAATTTTAAAGTGGAATATTTGAGATTATATAATAATTGGAGTCTTAAAAAGGTCAATAACTCATAACAACATTGATTTTAATTCATTATTTTTTTGAGCAATGACACTTAAAAAAAAAAAAAGTCCCACTAAAGTTATTGGGGATCCAAAAGGGTACTGCTCAGTAAAGTTTAAAAAAATACATCCAACATTTGTTTTAACTTTCACCACAATAGTCTCAAGATCAACTTCAGATCTATCCGTCAATTATAAGTTTTATTGTTGTTTATGTTTTTTGTTTGTCCGTTTTAGGCCCTTCTTTAAAAAACTTTGTTTTTTAAATGGCAACCAAAAAATATGCAACATTTTCCCATCCAAAATATCTCAAAGTGTAATATTTAATGTGAAGTAAATGGAGCCTTGAATAGGTCAATAATTCATAATGACATTGATTTTGATTCATTATTATTTTTTAAAGAAAGAAACAGCCTGCATGGCAGCTTTGTGTTATTACAGTAAATAATGTAACATTTTCTTGTTACATTTCACCTGTTTGCTCTTTTATAACACTTTTTATGTTTTAAATTTTTTTTTTCATTGTATTTTTAGAATGTGCCGTGGGGCCGTTAAAAAATTACCTGCGGGCCGCAAATGGCCCCCGGGCCGCACTTTGGACACCCCTGGACTAGAGGGTTCACGCCGTGTATTTCATTCTGCTATAAAACAAATACGCTTGGGTGCTGAGACTGATACAAAGAGTGAACCCTCTCTCAGCTCGTTTGCAAACGACAGACGAACAACACAAACACGCACAAATGAGGCCATTTATTTTATTCTTTCATTCACTGAGGTTTGTTTATCTATTAGTTAGTCAGCAAAATAGCCCGGAAAGTTATAGCCGGATTTTGATGAGACTTTCCAGGAAATGTAAATGAAACAAGTGATTACATTTTGGATTCATGATTTTTTTCCAAATTATTCTTTACTATTGTGAGAAAGGGCCTGCTGGAAGTATGCGATCCCTGAGTGCTTTTCGAGTTTCTAATTGAATTCTGACTAGCAAAATATAGTTTTCCTTGATAGTTTGTATGCAATATGGTGCATTCACACTGCGGTTAGGACAAAAAATGTATTTACCGTATTTTTCGGAGTATAAGTCGCTCCGGAGTATAAGTCGCACCGGCCGAAAATGCATAATAAAGAAGGAAAAAAACATACTGTATATAAGTCGCACTGGAGTATAAGTCGCATTTTTGGGGGAAATGTATTTGATAAAACCCAACACCAAGAATAGACATTTGAAAGGCAATTTAAAATAAATAAAGAATAGTGAACAACAGGCTGAATAAGTGTACGTTATATGACGCATAAATAACCAACTGAGAACGTGCCTGGTATGTTAACGTAACATATTATGGTAAGAGTCATTCAAATAACTATAACATATAGAACATGCTATACGTTTACCAAACAATCTGTCACTCCTAATCGCTAAATCCCATGAAATCTTATACGTCTAGTCTCTTACGTGAATGAGCTAAGTAATATTATTTGATATTTTACGGTAACGTGTTAATAATTTCACACACAAGTCGCTCCTGAGTATAACTCGCACTCCCGGGCCAAACTATGAAAAAAACTGCGACTTATAGTCCGAAAAATACGGTAGTACGTTAGATTAGCGCTCACACTTGCTTTTTTGTCTCCAGACAAAAATGCTGATGTGTACTTACATGTCCAAAACGACATGGCATCCTCTGTGTTACAAACAATTTTTTCCCCGTGGTGTAATTTTGATGAAACGAGAATATACATTGCATAAAGACCAATTATTACTAGAGATGTGCCGACAGATCTGCCATATCATTATCGGCTGCAGGTGAAAAGTATGTGATCGCCATTGCTGATTAGTCCCCTCTGGCTGACACTATTTATCCTTAGTCCCCTTGCTAACAATCAAGCAACTAATTATGTATCTCCATACACAGTGTGGAGCTGTTTGCTAATAACAATCACCTACATTACGGCAAACAAACTGCATTTTTTAGTTTCCTACATGTGCCTTTATCAAGAACCGTTATCACTGGAGGACAAACATAAACATGTTACACACAGAGATACCAATACAAGAGTGACTATGTCCATATTTCTATTTTCTCAAAAACACTTTGCTGTCGTTTTGTTAATGTTTACAAACTCAAGCAATACTTCCCTAGATGGCAAAAACCAAATGTTTTAAATGAGTAGTAGTTTTTCGTTTTGTTTAGCTATTTAGTGCTGTAGACTTGGTTCTGCTCAAATAATTGTATGTGATAAAAAAAAACAAGGAGATAGTTTGAACATTGTGTTGATATTGTTAAACTGTCAATAGCACTCACCATGAATTAACTGAAAAATGTACGGTTAATACGTGTGATCGGTATTGGTATGGGCCGATCTCACTCATAGATGATCGGTATCGAAAACGGCAGCATAAAAGCCTGATCGGAACATCCCTAATTCTTACCCAACATAAATGAGCAAAAATGACTATATACTAGAGATGTCCGATAATATCGGTCTGCCGATATTATCGGCCGATAAATGCGTTAAAATGTAATATCGGAAATTATCGGTATCGTTTTTTTTATTATCAGTATCGTTTTTGTTGTTGTTTTTTTTGTTTTGTTTTTTATTAAATCCACATAAAAAACACAAGATACACTTACAATTAGTGCACCAACCCAAAAAACCTCCCTCCCCCATTTACACTCATTCACACAAAAGGGTTGTTTCTTTCTGTTATTAATATTCTGGTTCCTACATTATATATCAATATATATCAATACAGTCTGCAAGGGATACAGTTCGTAAGCACACATGATTGTGCGTGCTGCTGGTCCACTAATAATACTAACCTTTAACAGTTAATTTTACAAATTTTCATTAATTACTAGTTTCTATGAAACTGTTTTTATATTGTTTTACTTTCTTTTTTATTCAAGAAAATGTTTTTAATTTATTTATCTTATTTTATTTGATTCATTTTTTTAAAAAGTACCTTATCTTCACCATACCTGGTTGTCCAAATTAGGCATAATAATGTGTTAATTCCACGACTGTATATATCGGTTGATATTGGTATCGGTTGATATCGGTATCGGTAATTAAAGCGTTGGACAATATCGGCATATAGGATATCGGCAAAAAGCCATTATCGGACATCCCTACTATATACCCTTTTTGAAAGTACAAAACCCAAAACCAGTGAAGTTGGCACGTTGTGTAGATAGTAAATAAAAACAAAATACAATGATTTGCAAATCCTTTTCAACCTATATTCAACTGAATAGACTGCAAAGACAAGATACCTAACGTTTGAACTGGTAAACTTTGTTATTTTTTGCAAATATTCGCTCATTTGGAATTTGATGCCTGCAACATGTTTCAAAAAAGCTGGCACAAGTGGCAATAAAGACTGAGAACGTTGAGGAATGCTCATCAAACACTTATTTGGAACATCCCACAGGTGAACAGGCTAATTGTGAACAGGTGGGTGCCATGATTGGGTATAAAAGTAGATTCCATGAAATGCTCAGTCATTCACAAACAAGGATGGGGCGAGGGTCACCACTTTGTGAACAAATGCGTGAGCAAATTGTCCAACAGTTTAAGAACAACATTTTTCAACCAGCTATTGCAAGGAATTTAGGGATTTCATCATCTACGGTCCGTAATACCATCAAAAGGTTCAGAGAATCTGGAAACCAACATTAAATGCCCGTGACCTTCGATCCCTCAGGCGGTACTGCGTCAAAAAGCGACATCAGTGTGTAAAGGATATCACCACATTGGCTCAGGAACACTTCAGAAAACCACTGTCAGTAACTACAGTTCGTCACTACATCTGTAAGTGCAACTTAAGACTCTACTATGCAAAGCCAAAGCCATTTATCAACAACACCCAGAAACGCTGCCGGCTTCGCTGGGCCCGAGCTCATCTAAGATGGACTGATGTAAAGTGTAAAAGTGTTCTGTGGTCTGACGAGTCCACATTTCAAATTGTTTTTGGAAACTGTGGACGTCGTGTCCTTCGGGCCAGAGGAAAATAATCATCCGGACTGTTAAAGGTGCAAAGTTGAAAAGCCAGCATCTGTGATGGTATGGGGGTGTATTAGTGCCCAAGACATGGGTAACTTACACATCTGTGAAGGCACCATTAATGCTGAAAGGTACATACAGGTTTTGGAGCAACATATGTTGCCACCCTTGCAACGTTACCATGGACGCCCCTGCTTATTTCAGCAAGACAATGCCAAGCCAGGTGTTACAACAGAGTGGCTTCATAGTAAAAGAGTGCGGGTACTAGACTGGCCTGCCTGTAGTCCAGACCTGTCTCCCATTGAAAATGTGTGGAGCATTATGAAGCCTAAAATACCACAACGGAGACCCCCGGACTGTTGAACAACTTAAGCTGTACATCAAGCAAGAATGGGAAAGAATTCCACCTGAAAAGCTTCAAAAATGTGTCTCCTCAGTTCCCAAACATTTACTGAGTGTTGTTAAAAGGAAAGGCCATGTAACACAGTGGTAAAAATGCCCCTGTGACAACTTTTTTGCAATGTGTTGCTGCCATTAAATTCTAAGTTAATGATTATTTGCAAAAAAAAATTAAGTTTCTCTGTTCGAACATTAAATATCTTGTCTTTGCAGTCTATTCAATTGAATATAAGTTGAAAAGGATTTACAAATCCTTGTATTCTGTTTTTAGTTACCATTTACACAACGTGCCAACTTCACTGGTTTTAGGTTTTGTATTTACTCTTGCTTCAATGTGCCTTGTTAAAGTGTAAGCTGACTGATGATAATGATAATGATGATAAGGGAGAACGATGAGGATGATGAGGATGATGATGAAGATGATTTGTATTTCTGGTGGAACACCTGCCAGTGTCACATTAAAAAACAAACATGAAAACAACAGAAGGAATTCAAGCACAAAAACATCACTCTGACAAAACAGAATTGGATACTTTTTGGCTTGGCATCCAAATATTTACCTTATAAAATGTGTGCAGTGCATGTTTTTAAACAGTAATATTTTTCTGCAACTAGCACCCGTAAAACCTCAGATGTTTTATTCCAAATTGTCTTCTCATGTATGGAAGAAAGAAAAGCAGCAGGAACCTTCATGCCGGTTTTTAACTTATTTATTATACCAAGCTTGTCATGTCAGACATGTTCATAAAGTTTTTATTTTGCTCTCTTGCGAAGGTTTAAAAAGAAGACTTTTAATTATTAATCAAGTCAAGTCAAAGCCCCATAATAAAAATATTCCAAAGAAGCACATTAAGACGCACATGCAGGACAAAAGTACTTAGACACACATGCATGGACACGACTGCGACCGGAGGCACACACAATCCCTACAACACTCCTGATTTTTTTCTTTCTTTTCGGATCAGCTCTTGCAAAATCGTAACGTATTGTTGTTCCACGTATGCCATGTTATTATTTAAAAAATATGAATATTTCACATTATGACTGGATAGAAATAGGGTAAAATTGAGTTGACGCAAAAGAGTCGATACAAGCCACGATAGGCCTGCTGATAATCAGTATCCGTATCAATTTGGATTTTGGTTTGAGTCTTTAATTTGTTGATTACGATTAAAATCTACACTACCGTTCAAAAGTTTGGGGTCACCCAAACAATTTTGTGGAATAGCCTTCATTTCTAAGAACAAGAATAGACTGTCGAGTTTCAGATGAACGTTTTCTTTTTCTGGCCATTTTGAGCGTTTAATTGACCCCACAAATGTGATGCTCCAGAAACTCAATCTGCTCAAAGGAAGGTCAGTTTTGTAGCTTCTGTAACGAGCTAAACTGTTTTCAGATGTGTGAACATGATTGCACAAGGGTTTTCTAATCATCAATTAGCCTTCTGAGCCAATGAGCAAACACATTGTACCATTAGAACACTGGAGTGATAGTTGCTGGAAATGGGCCTCTATACACCTATGTAGATATTGCACCAAAAACCAGACATTTGCAGCTAGAATAGTCATTTACCACATTAGCAATGTATAGAGTGTATTTCTTTAAAGTTAACACTAGTTTAAAGTTATCTTCATTGAAAAGTACAGTGCTTTTCCTTCAAAAATAAGGACATTTCAATGTGACCCCAAACTTTTGAACGGTAGTGTAAATAAATCACAGGACAAAGATTTTAGACAAACACATACAAATGTATCCCAAACGTATTGGACAAAGCTACGAACTATGGGAGACCCGGCTTTCTGCTCCGCTGCTCCCAGTCTGTGGAACGCTCTCCCTGACCACCTGAGGGCGTCTCAGACTGTGGATGCTTTTAAAAAAGGCTTAAAAACCCATCTTTTAAAAAAAGCCTTTTTATAGATTTTTATAGTTATGCATGCTGGTTCTAGCTATTGGGCTGTTTCTAGTTTTATATTTTATTTATTTTTATTATCTTTTATTATTATTATTATTATTATTATCACTATTTTTTTTTACACTGTGGCACTTTGAGGTTGTTTGCTCAACGTAAAGTGCTTTTTACAAATAAAATCTATTATTATTATTATTATTATTATTGTGTGAATGCTCCAAAGCATTCACAAATATTTTTTTCTACACCAAAATTCATCTATTTATTTAACTTCTTCTTCAGATTTTGGCGCGCTCTACCATCCACATTTCACCCGATTCAAACCGTTCCAATTTCAAACTGTTCAGCCTATTCGGGAATTGCAGGCTTTCCCTTGACAAATTCCAAAAATTCCAAGATTTACCAGGATTCCAGGTATTCCGGGTCATTTTTCCTTTTGAAAATGAATTGGCCATTTTTCAAACCTCCACCATTTCCACATTTTTCAACCGATTCAAACCATTCCACCTTCAACACATTCCACCATTCTGGGAATTCCAACTACCCTTTTTCCAAGTACAAAAAAATTCCAGGATTTTCCAGAATTCCTGGTTTTCCAAAGCCCTATTTCCACCCTTTTTTCTGGTGACTACTCCTCCCTCATTTTTTAACCTACTTCAACCGTTCCTCCGTCCAAACGTTCTTCTTAATTAAGACAAAAAAAACAAAGTTTTTTTTTTTAAGTGGAAAAATTCCCGGTTTTCCCGAAATTCCAGGAATTCCGTAATAACATTTCTCAATTTAACATGTTACTACTTCAACATTTCTCGAAAAATTCCAACACCAACCATTTCAACTCATTCAGACCATTCAAGTTTTTTACCATTTTCAAAAAAATTCCCGCTTTTCCCCAAATTCCCTAATTTTTAGGAAATTCCCAGTGAAATCAATAGGACATTATTCAAACTTCCACAACTGCCACATTTTTAATCTGATTCAAAATGTTCCAACTTCAAAATTGTGTGCTCTACTTCAACAATTCTAAAAAAAATTCCTGGATTTCCCATATTTCCTTTTTTTGTTTGCATTTTCCCCATTCAAAATGAATTGGCCATTTTCAAACGTCCACAATTCCCACATTCTTCAACCCATTGAAACTATTCCACCTTTGACACATTCTACCATTCTTGGAATTCAAACTACTCTTTTTCCAAGTTCAAAACAATTCCTGATTTTCCCGAAATTCCCTAATACCATTTACTACTTCAACATTTCTTGCCCGATTTAAACAATTCCAACACCAACCAATTCAGCTCATGTAGGACATTCATGCTCCTAATCATTTTCCAAAAATCCCGCTTTTCCCAAAATTCCCAAATTTCCAGGAAGTTCCCATTGAAATGAATGGGACATTTTTCCAAGTTGCACAATTCCCACATTTTTCATCTGATTCAAACTGTTCCAACTTCAAAAATATTCAGCCTGTTTGGGAATTGTGTGCTCTACTTCAACAATTGTAAAAAAAAAATCCAGGATTTCAGGTCAACTTCAGCATTGGAGCATTCACACACAATTCCTTCAGGAATTGCCTCATCTAGTTGTTGAAGAAATTACCATGTATGTGTACATACACACATATATATATATATATATATATATATATATATATATATATATATATACATATATGTATGTATGTGGATCAATGTTTGCTTAAAAAAAAGACAGTTTTTTAAAATTTGATATGTTAAATAAACACACAAGTGCATACAGATAATTTTTTTGTTTGAGTCACTTTGCTTATGCAAAGTGAAACACAATTAATTTTGCACACTTGTGCTGTCAAACGACCAGATTAATCACACCACTTTTGCATTTGATTCATCACGATTAATCGCAGTAAATTACTCGTTTGTATAATTTAAATTAACTAAAAAAAGAGAACCCAATATTATGACACAAATACCATTTTTTTGTCACAATGTCATAGAGGTACATTTTTTAAAATGTTTTACTTGAATGCATGTCATTTATTTGCTCAGGACTTTTATCTAAATTAATGTAGGGGTTGATTTTATATAGAAATTTGCCATTTGGAGTCTCCTCACTCACCTTTGCACTGACATATGCATTCACCTGGTCACTGAAAGTAAAGGAGCATGTGCGGTCAAAAAACATTTCAGGATTAATCTGTGTTTAGACATGTTTAATGCGATCATTTTTTGTGATTAATTGCATGAGTTAAAGTGTTAACTTTGACAGCCAGAGTATATAAACGATTCAGATCAGGCGTTCACATCCAGTTAAGCATTATATCTTGGTGGTTTATTTCCCACTTTTATATACTATTTTAGTATTTTTATGGGATATATTTGTCATACTTATTTTAAGATAACATTTCTATTCAAGTATTTTATTCATCCTGCTGTGTTACAATGTACAAACCCCGTTTCCATATGAGTTGGGAAATTGTGTTAGATGTAAATATAAACGGAATACAATGATTTGCAAATCATTTTCAACCCATATTCAGTTGAATATGCTACAAAGACAACATATTTGATGTTCAAACTGATAAACTTTTTTTTTTTGCAAATAATCATTAACTTTAGAATTTGATGCCAGCAACACGTGACAAAGAAGTTGGGAAAGGTGGCAATATATACCGATAAAGTTGAGGAATGCTCATCAAACACTTATTTGGAAAATCCCACAGGTGAACAGGCAAATTGGGAACAGGTGGGTGCCATGATTGGGTATTAAAGTAGATTTCATGAAATGCTCAGTCATTCACAAACAAGGATGGGGCGAGGGTCACCACTTTGTCAACAAATGCGTGAGCAAATTGTTGAACAGTTTAAGAAAAACCTTTCTCAACCAGCTATTGCAAGGAATTTAGGGATTACACCATCTACGGTCCGTAATATCATCAAAGGATTCAGAGAATCTGGAGAAATCACTGCACGTAGGCAGCTAAGCCCGTGACCTTCGATCCCTCAGGCTGTACTGCATCAACAAGCGACATCAGTGTGTAAAGGATATCACCACATGGGCTCAGGAACACTTCAGAAACCCACTGTCAGTAACTACAGTTGGTCGCTACATCTGTAAGTGCAAGTTAAAACTCTCCTACGCAAGGCGAAAAACGTTTATCAACAACACCCAGAAACGCAGTCGGCTTCGCTGGGCCTGAGCTCATCTAAGATGGACTGATACAAAGTGGAAAAGTGTTCTGTGGTCTGACGAGTCCACATTTCAAATTGTTTTTGGAAACTGTGGACGTCGTGTCCTCCCGGCCAAAGAGGAAAAGAACCATCCGGATTGTTATAGGCGCAAAGTTGAAAAGCCAGCATCTGTGATGGTATGGGGGTGTATTAGTGCCCAGGACATGGGTAACTTACACATCTGTGAAGGCGCCATTAATGCTGAAATGTACATACAGGTTTTGGAGCAACATATGTTGCCATCCAAGCAACGTTACCATGGACGCCCCTGCTTATTTCAGCAAGACAATGCCAAGCCACGTGTTACATCAACGTGGCTTCATAGTAAAAGATTGCGGGTACTAGACTGGCCTGCCTGTAGTCCAGACCTGTCTCCCATTGAAAATGTGTGGCGCGTTATGAAGCCTAAAATACCACAACGGAGACCCCTGGACTGTTGAACAACTTAAGCTGTACATCAAGCAAGAATGGGAAAGAATTCCACCTGAAAAGCTTCAAAAATGTGTCTCCTCAGTTCCCAAACGTTTACTGAGTGTTGTTAAAAGGAAAGGCCATGTAACACAGTGGTGAACATGCCCTTTCCCAACTACTTTGGCCCGAGTTGCAGCCATGAAATTCCAAGTTATTATTATTTGCAAAAAAAAAATAAAGTTTATGAGTTTGAACATCAAATATCTTGTCTTTGTAGTGCATTCAACTGAATATGGGTTGAAAAGGATTTGCAAATCATTGTTTTCTGTTTATATTTACATCTAACACAATTTCCCAACTCATGCAAACGGGGTTTGTACTTTTGACACTGTTTTGCATTACTTGTTTTATGTCTGAGTGTACACTACTTTGGTCAACTGAGTAAAATGAACTGATTAAACTAACATCACTTTAATGTGATTCCATATGATTGATCGTATATAAATATTAATCCTTTGATGGCACAAAATACAAAACAATGTAACGATAGCCGCAAAATAATGTTACTATTCCTTTAGTCCCTTGTATTAGATACAATCCTTTGAGCAAAAATGAAGTCAGTAGTGTAAAATAAGTAAACAAAAGCAAAAAATACAATTGGCATAAGATCTGAATCTGACTTAAAGCCATCTTGTGTGCAAGGACTTTTTTTTAACAAATGTGTAAACTATGCATACATAGCAGTTTAGATTTAACATTTAGATTTAAAATACAGATTTTTTTTAAATTTTATATTTAGATTTCACATTTAGATTTAGATTTAACATTTTCATTTAGATTTAACATTACGATTTAGACCAGTGGTTCTTAACCTTGTTGGAGGTACCGAACCCCACCAGTTTCATATGCGCATTTACCGAACCCTTCTTTAGTGAAAAATTTTTTTTTTTTTTTTTTTTTCAAATTCAAGACAAAGTTATATGTTTTTGGTAACACTTTAGTAAGGGGAACATATTCTAAGTAACAAAGTCTTAATTTAGAGTTTTTTGGACACTATAGGGGAACATATTCTAAGTAACAAAGACTTAATTTAGAGTTATTTGGTTAGGGTTATGGTTAGAGGGTTAGGGTTATAATAAGGCCATGCCGAATAAGGCATTAATAAGTACTTAATAATGACTACTTAAGAGCCAATATGTTACTAATTTGCATGTTAATAAGCAACTTATTAATGGTGAATATGTTCCCCATACTAAAGTGTTACCATGTTGTTTTACTGGTGCACAAAATGAACCATGCATGAACATCACCTTGTTTAAAGAACAAAACCAACACAGTGCATAAACTCACAACAAATTACACACCTGCAAATCAGTCTGACTTCTGCTGTTGCCGTATCCGTAATACGCAGATAGGGAGAAGTTTGTATTTACACGATGAGTCGGGTGTGTCTTGACCTCCGCCGAACCCCTGAGCCCGACTCACCGAACCCCTAGGGTTCGATCGAACCCAGGTTAAGAACCACTGATTTAGACATAACATTTAGGTTTAGATTTAACATTTAGATTTAATATTTAGATTTAACATTTGTATTAAACATTTCTATTTAGATTTAACATTTAGATTTAGATTTAACATTTGTATTTAACATTTGTATTTAGATTTAACATTTCGATATCAAATTTAGAGTCAACAGGGAATAAGCGGTAGAAAATGGATGGATGGATGGATGTAATTTGAACCTGTGTGCTAAATGTGACAAAAGTGTGATAAATGTAAGAAAAGTGTGACTGAATTTTTACATTCGCCATCCCATATGTAAAATGTCATGGAATTTATAAAAATAAGACAAAGAGGACATAAGATATAGATCTCATCACAGTATCATTTACCTGACATTACCATGGTTGTCGATTTTTTGCAGATTATTTCTCTCATTAGGAACAGCTATAGTGACTTTGACATTTGAATATTCGGCAAAAAAATTGAAGCCATCATTTGAACAATTGTAATATTTTGTGACCATTTATACCGATTTTTTTTTAAAGATAATTCCACCACAGATCACCTACAGGTGATGCTCTTTGTCTCCAGAAGATGGGGCTGCTGGGTGAATTTTCTATGCGAGGGCTTCCCTGTCAGTTTTAAAACGCAGTACGCAGCCAATTTGACAGGAAATTGAGGTGTTTTTTTGCCTTCAAAATAAAAATATTCCCCGGGGAATAATTAAATGTCTTTTATTTCGAAACTTCGGGCTGGAAGTAACTTTGGTTAAATCCCCTTCTTTGACGGTGGCGTGAAGCACGGGATGTCCAAATAAGGAATGCGGTTGTTTCCTGTGAGGGGAGCGGAGACAGACTCAACTGAAGCCGCGAGCTGGACAGTGGAAGGCGGCTCCAGGGATGAGCTTGAGCCGGTGAAACCCTCGCAAGTCACCTGGAAGACCGTGAAAACTCTTGGATTTTTTTTTTTAGATTTTTTTTTAAAACTAATTATGTGAAAACTATCATATCACGTGTTGACGGATTCTCTGTCAATTCATTAAAAAGACAAGGAGTAACAAAAAAAAGGAGCGATTAAAGTCGTCATTTTTGTACCCATTTATCACAACCAACGAACTTGTTTGGGATTTCGTTTCAAACATTTTAGGCATTTGTGGATTCCGTGGAGCTATCCTTGGAGTTATTGCCATGTCTTTTTTCCAAAAATATCGGAATAAGTATCCAGTGAATTACTTCAAGGTAAAGTAAACGTTTCCTATTTTATTTTAAATCAAGTTTTATGAATGTCATTTGTTCCACGTTGGTGTTTTGTGACAACATGAGCTAATGTGAGTATAATTACCAAACATTTGCAGCTGTCAATTCTAATTTATGCTTACTTCTAAAGTGGTGATATTTGTAAACTGTCGAGGGATTTGCCTGTTTTTCCACCCACTTAATTCACAATACTGCAATATAATATCATTAATTGTTCTTGAATCAACTTTAAAAGGTGCGATTGACGGTAATTAAAAATCAAACGTGTGCCTTGGGGTTATCAATAAACATGTATTTTGTTGAAATAATGACACTAACACTAATAATGATACATTTTGGTTGGTTTAAAGTTGGTTTTAAAGATATAGAAATGCAATTTGTATATATTATTATTATTATTATTATTATTATTATTATTATTTTTTTTTTTTTTTGGGGGGGGTGGGACAAAAAAAGTCTGATTTCTCATTACTTGTATTATGATTTCCCTATCAAATTAATAAATAAATACTACCAAAAAAAAGAATGCAGTCTGTATTCCATAAAACGTATTGCACATATTGTAGCTTATTTATGTTAAAAAAAAGAAAAGAAAAGAAAGAAACCCAAAACAACAAGAAAACAACTACATAGTGATGTTTCAAACATGTTTACATTTACATGTCTACAGTTCCACACTCTAACATGTCCGAAAAGAAGAAGGAAGAAGCAGAGCTTATTTAATGCCACCTTTTTCTAATGCAATTATTCACTTCCTTTCTTGAGCTTAAACACAACAACAATGAATGAATGAATGAATAAATGCCAACGCAGTTTGCATGAATTGGTGGTTAATTTACTGTATGGTTCAAATAATTTACTGAATATGTGATGGATTATGTGTCATTAATCAATCAGGTTCAATATTGTGATCAGTATTTCTTTTCTTTGTACTTTCTAAACACTGAGTTTAAACAATTTCTTAAACTGGATCATAGCAGTACATTGTTTGACGTATTTGCTTAATTCTTTTCATAATTTATTTCCACATACTGATATGCTAAAGGTTTTAAGCGTTGTGCGTGCATACATATATTTTACATTACATTTTTCTCAAAGATTATATTTGTCCTTTTTTTTTTTTTTTAGGAGAATTGTTGCATATTCTTGGGTATATACATTATAGTTTGCTTTGTACATCATTTTAGCTGTTTGCAAAAGCACAGTCTTTGAGTTTCAATATTTTTAATTCAGTAAATAAAAGATTGTAATGCTCTCGAAAACCAATTGTTATTCTAATTTACTAGAGTAGTTGCACACACAAGTGGTGAATCACACAGAGAAGAAGTAGTGTTAATTTTGCATATTTATCAATGAATGATGTGTAACACATTTTGGAATTTCTTCCCAAAAACATAAATTTAATTTGCCAGCTTAAACTTTAAACTTAAAAAGAAATATCCATCAGTGTAAAGTAAGCTCTGCATCCATTTTAACCGTAAGAGACGGTGAGAGAGGTGGAGATTGTGCATTTGAATTTTCTTAGGTAGGCACATGTCAATAGTCAGTAGTTGTCTGCTGTTTTGGTACAATCTTCTTTGGAAAAAAAAAAGAAGCCAATTCCTGTGAAAAGGCATGTTTAGTTTTTTTTTTCAAAATCATAGCAATTCATTTTTATGAGGCAAACAAGAAAAAAATATCTTGCGACCAACGCCACAGGTGAGAATATATTTTTTGGATAGGTAAAATCCATCAATCAATCAATCATCAATCAAAGTGTATTTATATAACCCTTAATCACAAGTGTCTCAAAGGGCTGCACAAGCCACAACGACATCCTCGGCTCAGATGCCACATCAGGGCAAGAAAAAACTCAACCCAATCAAGTTAAACCTGTGCAAGAATGATGAGAGAATAGAAAATTACTCCCAAAAATATGACAAACATGGCAGAGGTTTAACATTTGAGTGAATATGAACTATTTTGTGTGAGAATGTTGGCAAAAGGCTTAAAAAGCAACCTGTAAAAGTAAACTATTTGGAATATATCATCATTAATGGTGATGCTCTAAGAGAAGCTTATTTGCTTGTGATATCATGTGGCAAATGGAAATATTTTCAAATGTAAACACCAACTTGATTTAAGAAAGAGAACGGTCACTCTCAATATACTGGAATTAAAAAGGCTCCCTTGACAAAGTTTGATGTTGCATGCTAATATTTATGCAGATGTTATGGGCCGTCTAGACGGATAAGAATAATAATGAAAAAGGATTAGGAAAATAGATTTGTGGCAAATGCTGTGGACTTGGCTGGGAGTCACAGGGATGAGACAAGCCAGCAACACGACACAGGCCTTTTCAGAATCATCCATGCATGCTTTTTTAACCTACATGTCCCCTTTTTGTTTCTGCATCTTACGTTTTCCTGTTGCCATTTGAATACTTCTATGGCCAACTTCCTTGCCTTCCCATTCTCTGATCACAACCCCCGCCCCACCCGTACCCCAAAAACAGGACCACGGTGTCAAAGGCTGTCTGCCATCAAGAAACCTCATATCTGAACTGGTGACATCAGAGGGTGGGAGAGGAGACAGTGTGGCAGTAGTACAAAGGCAGTTATTGAAAGAAGAGATATGAATAGATGGGTAATACAGAAACCGTCAGCGGGGCGACAGAAGATGGATTAAAAACACTATCAAGAGGGAATGTAAATACGGCACGGTGTGACATAGACAGACTAGTGCTATTCTGCTGCCTCTGAGAGGGACAGATGACTTTGCGTTGCCCACTGAGGTTCAAAATAAATACAGTAGACAGCTTTCGTTACTCAAACATTTCAGTAACCCTCACTTCATTAAGGTAAACAATAACCAGATCGAGTTCTTAATGATGTACTTAAGCTTTACAGCAATTTGATTATTTTGGCCAAGTCCCGCAAACGTACAGGCTTGCAGAATCAAGTGATCGCTCTTCGCCAGTTGCATATATAACCGTTATCTTGAAAAAATTTAAATAAACAGCCTGACTCCAAAGTAATATATAGTCAAATCCCCGGGCAAGCTCTATCAAAGATGTCATGCCATTAATGCAATACAGAGAGCGGGGAATTGGAAATGTAGCGATGGAAATGACATCCCGTCATATACTGGAAGTAAACAACAATAAGGCTTTTTAGTTGAACAAAAATACAAGTTATAAACCTGTTCAATAGGAATGGTATCAATTAATGACCCATTTTGCACTGCTGTATAGAAAACAGTGTGTCCCACAGTGACAAGACTGCAATCTATTTGTGGGGGTGAGATGGATGGGAGCTACAGTACAGTACAGTGGTACCTCGGGGTACAAGTTAAACTTGTGCTGTGACGCAGCTCCTACCTCAAAGAACTTGCATTCCGAACAGCCTTGTCCGTTGAAATGAATTCAGTTCAGTTCAGTTTCGGTTTATTTGGAACATGTATACGATGCAATGTAATGCATCACACATTTCCAGTTGTTTTGTTACAGCACGTCCGAAAAGGAGTAGGAAGAAGCAGAGCTTATTTAATCCTACCCCTTTTCATACCATAGCAATTTTATACAATTTCCTTGTTCTCCGTAACAGTAAAGTGAACAAATAAATAATAAATAATATACCATAGTAAGCAAAGAAATATTAAATACATAAATAATATTTGTCTTAATAAAAAAAAAAAAAAAAGGGTTCAAGATGTTCATAATAATTCTTAGTTCTGTTTACTTTGTGAACACTTGTAGTTTGAACAGTCTCTTAAACTGAATCATATTGGTGCTTTGTTTGATTTCTTTGGTTAATCCATTCCATCATTTAATTCCACATACAGATATGCTAAAGGTTTTAAGTGTTGTACGAGCATACAAATGTTTTAAATTAGATTTTCCTCTAAGGTTATATTTCTCCTCTTTTGTTGAAATATAATTGTTGTACATTCTTGGGTAGCAGGTTATAGTTTGCTTTATACATAATTTTAGCTGTTTGCAAATGCACCAAATTGTTGAATTTCAATAATTGTGATTTAATAAATAAAGGTATGTTCTCTATATCCAACAATTGAAATCTATTTCATTCGTGCTTAGCCCTCGTATGTAATGTATATGTACCATGAATTGATTAACGTGGACCCCGACTTAAACAAGTAGAAAAACTTATTCGGGTGTTACCATTTAGTGGTCAATTGTACAGAATATGTACTGTACTGTGCAAACTACTAATAAAAGTTTCAATCAATCAATAAATACATTATTTAATATGTGGCAAAGAAAAATATACTTTTGGATAATAATTATTGGATCATAAACAACGCAATAAAATGTACTAAAACAACCACGGTAGAACTTTAGGATTGGCCCATTTGGCAAAAAAAGACGATCACAATGATTTTGGCTTATCGGTTTCTTTAATTCAATGAATATCATTGATGTCTTATTCCCAGTACTCTCCTTCACACTTACTTTACTCATTCCCATAATTGGAAAACTGAAGTTATGTCGATCTCTCGCAATAATATTATTAACATTGCTCTTTTATCCTGCACTACAACGAGCTAATGCAACAACATTTTGTTCTTATCTGTACTGTAAAGTTCAAATTTGAATGACAATAAAAGGAAGTCTAAGTCTCTAAGTCTTAGTCTCTAAATAAGCTAATGCTAGCGATTAAGACACTAGATGTTTTGGTGGGATGTTTAAGCACTGCATTGTGGCATTTGCTGTGCCAAATAGTCAGTCCCGCTAGGACAGGGGTGTCAAACCAGCCGGAACAGGCCCGCGAGATGATTTTGGTTAGTATAAAAATTATCTGTAATTTTTGAATGAAAGAAACTGCTCTTTTAAATGTGTCCACTGGATGTCGCTATAGCAATTCTTTGGATCTCCTAACGCAGGAGTGCGCATGACTTCAGAGGGGGCGGAGCTATGTGCCCGGTTAAGATAGAGGACTGGGGACACATTATCTGGGCGCACATAAATATGCTGTAATAACATGTATCCCTTTCTAACTTCATGTGTGAGTCATGATATGAGTCCAAATTCACAGGTTTTGTTGTAGATGATGCTACATATGAACAGAATAAACCACGGGATGTTAGTACATCAGTTGAGGAAAATGAGTAAATTACATTAATAACATGCTGTAATTTGATTTTGATATTACTATTTATTACATCTTCTGATAGATTAAAATTTTACACCAATGAGAGCATTTTAAAACTCTGCCAGACTCACACCTATTTGACTGATGTCACATCATTTATTCAGAAATGATAAATCACGACAAATGAAGATAGACTACTATGAACAGCAACATGTAAGTGTAAAAAACAACATTATGATTTGTAAGTTTTCAGATCGTGCTTGTTGTATTTTTAAACAAAGAAAACAATCTGAAGTTGTCTTTATTTCTAAGTTATCATGACATGATTTTACCAGTCCGGCCAACTTGGGAATAGATTTTCCTCTATGTGGCCCCTGGTCAAAATAGGTAATGACACCCCGGCTCTAGGGTCATTGGATCGGATATTTGCCTTTCTTTACTGATTGGTAATTGGATGAAGAGCTGCGAGTCCAATCAATCTTTAAATAATCAATTTTCAGACAAGTACAATCATAAAATCGATTAATAAACGTCGATAATCGATGTATTTATTGTAAATAAAGTAATGCAGACAGTTCTAAAATCTGGTTGACTGCAGCGAGCCACCTTACAGAGATATCTGACCAGCTCTTTTTATTATAGGGCTCTTATGTTCCAGTTTTGCACACTTTTTCATTAATGTAATAAATGTTGGAATCAATTTAACTGTTTCTTATTACAAATGCACTGTTTTTTAAAGTCACAAGTGATAAACGCTTATTTAGTGAAACGAAAATAAATGTAAAACACCATCAATATACATAAATTAAAGATGAATTAATAATAGATTTATTATCGAATCGTAGCTCCTGAATCGTCATCGTTATCGAATCGTGATGTGCCAAAATATTTCCACCTCTAACCACAGCTGTGTCCCAGTTAGGGCTGCAATGGAGCAAATCCAGTAAATTGATTGCTCAATTAGAAGAAAGCATCGATCTGTATTTTGTTGCTTCGATGATTTGTTTAGTGAGTAAAATAAGTGCAAGACTGCTCCAATAAAGTGCACAAGAGAGTGGTCCACCTATGGCTGATGTAGCTTATGCTAATGCATCTGGGGGGTGGGACATCGCAGTGCGGATAAAGCATACTTGCCAACCTTGAGACCTCCGATACCGGGAGGTGGGGGGTGGGACAGGGGCGTGGTTAAGGGTGTGGTTAATAGGGGAGTATATTTACAGCTAGAATTCAACAACTCAAGTATTTCATATATATATATATATATATATATATATATATATATATATATATATATATATATATATATATATATATATATATATATATATATATATATATATATGTGTGTGTGTGTGTGTATATATATATATATATATATATATATATATATATATATATATATATATATATATATATATATATATATATATATATATATATATATATATATATATATATATATATATATATATATATATATATATAATGTATGAAATACTTGACTTTCAGTGAATTCTAGTTATATATATATATGTATATATATTTATTTTATTATGAATCTATGGCAATAAAATAAATACTTGAATTTCAGTGTTCCGGGGGCTATCCAGTAGATGGCAGTATTGTCCTGTTTAACTTCTCCTCCGTTCATGACTCGGCCACCGTGTTCAATGGAGAAGTCTGTTCTACAAAATGTACAGGCAACATACCCCTTCCCCTTCGAACTGTCCTGGATGAACTGAAATTCTTGTTTCCATTCGTTTTGGAACTTGCAAGCGTATTTCTTCATCTTGCTCGTCGACGGCGTCGCCATGTCTGTAACTTCCTCGTTCTTCTGCTTCGTCTCCTTGTTGTGTGCGCAGTTGTGCACTCTACTCTCTAAAAGCCGTAGATGTTATGACGTCATTGGGCAGGCAAGCTGTTTATATTGTGGGAAAGCAGACGTGAGAACAGGCTGTCCCCACTCAGGTCCGCATTGAGCTGGAGGGGGCGTGTCGGGAGAAAACTTCTGCCGGGAGGTTATCGGGAGAGGCGCTGAATACCGGGAGTCTCCCGCTAAAAACGGGAGGGTTGGCAAGTATGGGATAAAGAGACAGTAACTCAAAGAAAAACGAGAAAGTAGATGAGAGCGAAGACAAGCAGAAGCTGTCAAAAGTAGGGATGTCCGATAATATCGGACTACCGATATTATCGGCCGATAAATGCTTTAAAATGTAATATCGGAAATGATCGGTATCGGTTTCAAGATTATCGGTATCGGTTTCAAAAAGTAAAATTTATGACTTTTTAAATCGCCGCTGTGTACATGGACACAGGAGAGGTACAGAGCGCCAATAAACCTTAAAGGCACTTCCTTTGCGTGCCGGCCCAGTCACATAATATCTATGGCTTTTCACACACACAAGCGAATGCAAGCATGCTTGGTCAACAGCCATACAGGTCACACTGAGGGTGTCCGTATAAACAACTTTAACACTGTTGCAAATATGCGCCACACTGTGAACCCACACCAAACAGGAATGACAAACACATTTCGGGAGAACATCCGCACCGTAACACAACATAAACACAACAGAACAAATACCCAGAACCCCTTGCAGCACTAACTCTTCCGGGACGCTACAATATACACCCCCCCCCCCTCCCCCCCACCACCACCTCAACCTCCTCATGCTCTCTCAGGGAGAGCATGTCCCAAATTCCAAGCTGCTGTTTTGAGGCATGTTATAAAAAATAATGCACTTTGTGACTTCAATAATAAATATGGCAGTGCCATGTTGGCATTTTTTTCCATAACTTGAGTTGATTTACTTTGGAAAACCTTGTTACATTGTTTAATGCATCCAGCGGGGCATCACAAAAAAATTAGGCATAATATTGTGTTAATTCCACGACTGTATATATCGGTATAGGTTGATATCGGAATCAGTAATTAAGAGTTGGACAATATTGGAATATCGGATATCGGCAAAAAAGCCATTATCGGACATCTCTAGTCAAAAGCAATCATTTATTTTTCTTGTTGTTATTATTACAAACTATTCATAGGGTTGTTTTTGTTGTTGTTTACAAACTCAGGGAGTAAGTCTCTGTATACGGGAAGGTTTTGAGGGCAAAACCCAAATGATTTAAATGAGAGCCAATAGTAGTTTTTGTTTTGTTTAGTGACTGTGCACTACACACTTTATTTTGTTTATTTTGTATGTAGGGTTCAATATCACACATTTGATATCATAATATAATTTACAACAATACAAATGAATTCTAAATGTAATTGGATAAGTGAAAGGATATTTTAACTTCTCGCTGTAAAACATTTTCAGTTCTATGATTTATTGTCAAAGTATCAGATGGAAATCGGATCTGAGGCCAAAAAAATTGGATCGGGATTGGAGGCCAAAAATGTTGTTCGGGACATCCCTAGTTGGAACATGAATGAATGTCGTCCAGCGTAAAATAAACATGAAGAAAGTCTGCAGGTTGTGGATGACAGAGCTTGTGGCAATGTTTCTTTCTGTATTTATAATTCATTATTATTATTCGTTAAATAATAATAGTACTTAAATAATTAGATATAATAAATAACTAATTAATTAAAGCAGTACAGTAATTTGACAGTGAGCTCTGAGTATGTGCTTTTTATGTTTAATGTTAAAGGCCTACTGAAATGAATTTTTTAAATTTAAACGGGGATAGCAGATCCATTCTATGTGTCATACTTGATCATCTCGCTATATTGACATATTTTTGCTGAAAGGATTTAGTAGAGAACATCGACGATAAAGTTTGCAACTTTTGGTCGCTGATAAAAAAAGCCTTGCCTGTACCGGAAGTAGCGTGACGTCGCAGGTTGAAAGGCTCCTCACATTTCCCCATTGTTTACACCAGCAGCGAGAGCGATTCGGACCGAGAAAGCGACGATTACCCCATTAATTTGAGCGAGGATGAAAGATTCGTGGATGAGAAATGTGAGAGTGAAGGACTAGAGTGCAGTGCAGGACGTATCTTTTTTCGCTCTGACCTTAACTTAGGTACAAGCTGGCTCATTAGATTCCACACTTTCTCCTTTTTCTATTGTGGATCACAAATTTGTATTTTAAACCACCTCGGATACTCTATCCTCTTGAAAATGAGAGTCGAGAACGCGAAATGGATATTCACAGTGACTTTTACATCGGTGAAGCACTTTAGCTATGGAGCTAACGAGATAGCATCGGGCTTAACTGCAGATAGAAACAAAAGAAATAAGCCCCTGACTGGAAGGATAGACAGAAGATCAACAATACTATTAAACCCTAGACCTGTAACTACACGGTTAATGCTTTCCAGCCTGGCGAAGCTTAACAATGCTGTTGCTAACGACGCCATTGAAGCTAACTTAGCTACGGGACCTCACAGAGCTATGCTAAAAACATTAGCTATCCACCTACGCCAGCCCTCATCTGCTCATCAACACCCATGCTCACCTGCGTTCCAGCGATCGACGGCGCGACGAAGGACTTCACCCGATCACCGATGCGGTCGGCGGCTAGCGTCAGATAGCGCGTCTGCTATCCGACTCAAAGTCCTCCTGGTTGTGTTGCTGCAGCCAGCCGCTAATACACCGATCCCACCTACAGCTTTCTTCTTTGCAGTCTCCATTGTTCATTAAACAAATTGCAAAACATTCACCAACACAGATGTCCAGAATACTGTGGAATTTTGCGATGAAAACAGAGCTGTTTGTGTTGTGATACAATGTGTCCGAATACTTCCGTTTCAACCATTGACGTCACACGCAAACGTTATCATATCTAGACGTTTTCAACTGGAAGTTTCCCGGGAAATTTAAAATTGCACTTCATAAGTTAACCCGGCCGTATTGGCATGTGTTGCAATGTTAAGATTTCATCATTGATATATAAACTATCAGACTGTGTGGTCGTTAGTAGTGGGTTTCAGTAGGCCTTTAAGTATGTGCACCCTAAACTGAGTAAAACACCAATACAGTATTTGTTTTCCATTTTTTTCTGCAGTAACGGGCTTTTTGAGGTTAAGAATTACACGGAACAGTTAAAACATTGATAGCAAAATCATGAACTCACAAGTTGAGTAAATGTTAATGAGAAAAAAACTAAGCCTTAAAAAGCATTCAGGCATTTTAGGCTGCAACAATCACAAAAAAAGACTGCAAAATCTTTTAAGGACGGACTTGCTTTTGGGATGCTTGTAACCCCAATTTTTGCTCGTAACCTAAAGTACAATACGACATGATGCAAGACAGCTCATATACCGAAAAGCTCATAAGCTGCTGCACTCGTATTCCAATGTATGTACATGATGTCGTCGTCTAATTTGCTCAAATCGCCATGATGCATGTAATAAAAAAAAAAGGCTAAAAAAAGTCATAAATATGTATATATTTTAACATTTTAATTTTTTTTTTTTTTTATTTAATTTTTTGTATTTTATTTTGTCCGGTCCAGCTACTCAGGCAAATCATATAGTTGATGTAGATGCCCATATCGGCTGTACAGATTATTTTACAAAAGAGAAGTGTGGGATACTTCTCTTGTTGCATTATTTGTATTTGACTTTATTAAATCGATTTATATTATTATTTGGGCCGGAGCAGGAGGGGATAGCAAGAGATAAAAAGGAAGACAGAGGGAGATAAGACAAAGAGACAACAATAACAACAACAACAGAACAGCCTCAGCGAATAGGACATGTACAACTATGATGGTAAAAGTGATATCAAAGAAGCAGTTAGTGAAATAAATATTAATAACACAGAAATGACAATGAGCATTATTACACTACAAATGGAGCAATACAAATACCAATGGAAATAGCGCTATTGATCATGAATAATAATAATTACCTCCCATTATCAACAATGCAGAGGACAAATTTCACCACACCTCGTGTGTGTAACAATCATTGGTACTTTAACTTTAATACAATTGTTTCAAATGCAACAATACATATATGTAATGATAACATGACATACAAAAGAAAGCAGATAAATGGAAGGAAAGAAAGAGAAGCGAACTGTATTAACCTTGTGGATTGTTATAGTAAAGATAGGTTAAGCTTTGTCAGTGTGCCATGTGTTACCCAGTTTCCCCTAGGGCAACAACGTTAATATATGTTTGATGAAACGTGATTATATGCATGAGTGTATTTATGTATATGTGCTTGCATATGTACAGTATGTGTATATGTATGTTTGTACAGTGAATGTATATGTACAGTATGTATATGTATGTTTGTACACTGAATGTACATGTACAGTATGTGTATATGTATGTTCGTACAGTGAATGTACATGTACAGTATGTGTATATGTATGTTTGTACAGTGAATGTACATGTAAAGCATGTGTATATGTATGTTTGTACAGTGAATGTATATGTACAGTATGTTGTATAAAAGTTTTTACAGTGAATGTATATGTATGTTTGTACAGTGAATGTATATGTACAGTATGTGTATATGTATGTTTGTACAGTGAATGTATATGCATGTTTGTACAGTGAATGTATATGTACAGTATGTGTATATGTATGTTTGTACAGTGAATGCATATGTACAGTATGTTGTATATATGTTTGTACAGTGAATGTATATGTACAGTATGTGTATATATATGTTTGTACAGTGAATGTATATGTACATTATGTGTGTATGTATGTTTGTACAGTGAATGTATATGTACATTATGTGTATATGTATGGTTGTACAGTCAATGTGCGTGTAGATGTACGATCTTTGAGTGTAGGTATGTACTGCATTTGTGTATGTATGTGTGCGCGTATGTATGTATATATGTATGAATAATTGTGTGTATGTGAGTATATACACTACCGTTCAAAAGTTTGGGGTCACCCAAACAATTTTGTGGAATAGCCTTCATTTCTAAGAACAAGAATAGACTGTCGAGTTTCAGATGAAAGTTCTCTTTTCCTGGCCATTTTGAGTGTTTAATTGACCCCACAAATGTGATGCTCCAGAAACTCAATCTGCTCAAAGGAAGGTCAGTTTTGTAGCTTCTGTAACGAGCTAAACTGTTTTCAAATGTGTGAACATGATTGCACAAGGGTTTTCTAATCATCAATTAGCCTTCTGAGCCAATGAGCAAACACATTGTACCATTAGAACACTGGAGTGATAGTTTCTGGAAATGGGCCTCTATACACCTATGTAGATATTGCACCAAAAACCAGACATTTGCAGCTAGAATAGTCATTTACCACATTAGCAATGTATAGAGTGTATTTCTTTAAAGTTAAGACTAGTTTAAAGTTATCTTCATTGAAAAGTACAGTGCTTTTCCTTCAAAAATAAGGACATTTCAATGTGACCCCAAACTTTTGAACGGTAGTGTATGTGTATTTGTATGAACAATATATTTGACATAAATATATTTAAAGACAAATATTTGTGTTATTGACAGTTTTAGCATCAACATTTAAGGTTTTTTTTCATTACATTTTGCCTTTTTGCTCTATTTGTTGTTGTCCGAATATGGCGCTCAGGCAGCACTTTGGACATCTTTGGTATTTCACTGTAAAGGCAAAGTGTTGCCAAATCACAGAATAGTGTCTCCAATTTCTGTCTTTTAAGCAACAAGCCTGTGGAGGTGTTCCGCACGCTTCCACACATTGCCTTTCACTGCGGTGTTAATGTTTATGGAGGCGCCGTTTGACCGCATGCATTTGATTCGGAGTAGGCATGACGCGAGAAACATTTCTTGTCTTTCAATTTTAACGCGATTTCAGAGCATGTGCCAGTTGTGCCAAATCTGTTCATGGCGGTCCAAGTATATGAATATATGTGAAAGGGTGGAAAATAACATTAACTTGCGCCTTAATATAATGGTTGGGTAAACACTGTCAGTACAGTTGGGAGGAATATCTTTGCTTTGGGAAATTGCCCGGTAGAAAAAATAGGAAATTGGACTCGGTGGAAGATCTCTGAAACCGCTCAAGGACCGCAATACCGTTTTGCTGCACCACCACTCTGACATCTCCCCCTTGTATGCGTGCCCGCACATGAGTGCAATGGCTGCTTCTACAGTGTAATGCGTGCAACAAAACTTGCTGAAAAAATAGAAATTTACCCACACAGCTTGAAATAGAATAAAAAAAAACAACATGGAGAAAATCATTATGAAAAAGGTAATTTTACGTCGTTGATCACAATAAATAGAATCCAGTAGAAAAGAACACATTTTTGCTGCAAGCTGCAAACCAGTGGTGACATTCTTGAACAGAGAGCTCAGATTAGGCTTTGCTAGGAAACACTCCCCGGTTGTGGGATTTAAATGACGAGAGGAGAAGAAATAACTCATGAAGCATACCACATTATCAAATGTCTCGCACATGGGGGAGGAAATGTCATGAGGATGTATAACTGCGATGCTAATAGAATATGAACATGAATGTTTACAGAATCAGCAACATCTCTGTACCCTCTGCTTGCCATTAATTAGTCACCGGGGAAAATACAATATCTGACTGCGACTCGGGCGAAGGTGATCACAAATTCAAAAGACACAAATTATGATATACTACTTTGTATAATTGTACCTGTCAAAGTAGTGGCGGTCACTGGTGCATAAGGCTGGGCGATATGGACGAAAAAGTATATCTCGATATATTTTTTACTTAAAGGCCTACTGAAATGAATTTTTTTTATTTAAACGGGGATAGCAGATCCATTCTATGTGTCATACTTGATCATTTCGCGATATTGCCATATTTTTGCTGAAAGGATTTAGTAGAGAACATCGACGATAAAGTTCGCAACTTTTGGTCGCTGATAAAAAAAGCCTTGCCTGTACCGGAAGTAGCGTGACGTCGCAGGTTGAAAGGCTCCTCACATTTCCCCATTGTTTACAATGCAGCGAGAGCGAATCGGACCGAGAAAGCGACGATTACCCCATTAATTTGAGCGAGGATGAAAGATTCGTGGATGAGGAATGTGAGAGTGAAGGACTAGAGTGCAGTGCAGGACGTATCTTTTTTCGCTCTGACCGTAACTTAGGTACAAGGGTTCATTGGATTCCACGCTTTCTCCTTTTTCTATTGTGGATCACGGATTTGTATTTTAAACCACCTCGGATACTATATCCTCTTGAAAATGAGAGTCGAGAACGCGAAATGGACATTCACAGTGACTTTTATCTCCACGACAATACATCGGCGAAGCTCTTTAGCTACGGAGCTAACGTGATAGCATCGGGCTTAAATGCAGATAGAAACAAAATAAATAAACCCCTGACTGGAAGGATAGACAGAAAATCAACAATACTATTAAACCATGGACATGTAACTACACGGTTAATGCTTTCCAGGCTGGCGAAGCTTAACATTGCTGTTGCTAACGACGCCATTGAAGCTAACTTAGCAACGGGACCTCACAGAGCTATGCTAAAAACATTAGCTATCCACCTACATCAGCCCTCATCTGCTCATCAACACCCGTGCTCACCTGCGTTCCAGCGATCGACGGCGTGACGAAGGACTTCACCCGATCAAAGATGCGGTTTGCGGCCCGGAAACGGAGGAAGTCAAGGTGAGGTCGGTGGCTAGCGCGTCTGCTATACATCTCAAAGTCCTCCTGGTTGTGTTGCTGTAGTCCGCCGCTAATACACCGATCCCACCTACAGCTTTCTTCTTTGCAGTCTTCATTGTTCATTAAACAAATTGCAAAAGATTCACCAACACAGATGTCCAGAATACTGTGGAATTTTGAGATGAAAACAGAGCTTTTTGTATTGGATTCAATGGGGTCCGAATAATTCCGTTCCAACGATTGACGTCACGCGCATATGTCATCATACATAGACGTTTTCAACCGGAAGATTAGCGGGAAATTTAAAATTACACTTTATAAGTTAACCCGGCCGTATTGGCATGTGTTGCAATGTTAATATTTCATCATTGATATATAAACTATCAGACTGCTTGGTCGGTAGTAGTGGCTTTCAGTAGGCCTTAAAACTCGATATTCCATATATATCTCAATATATTTTTCGGTGAAAGTATACCTATAAAGATATTCATTTATGAGCGGGATTCACTGAAATTGAAGTGAATGACAACTGTACTGTAAACAGTCAGTGGCACTTTTAGTAACCCAGTTAGTCAAGATGGCTATTAACAGCACAGAAAATAAACTTTAAGTAGCACAGAATTACATAACATTAATAAAATAGAAAAATATTCTTTCTACGTAAAATAAATAACATAGCTGTGCAAATAATACAAAATGTATCAAACTCAGATAAAAAAAAAATACATTTGCAGGCAGGCACTTCTTAATTCCCAGTCGACGACGTAATGGACTGTCACACACGTACGGTTCTGGTCAGCGCCAAGTAAGTGGCTTGACTTCAATGTGTGGCTATGATCTTCCTCACTGCGGCATACATTTTTGCCAGCATTTCTCATGCAAACTATGGCAACTCGAGAACAGCTTTGATTGGTGCTTACATGGTAAACAACTCAAATGAATGTTTTATCCTGACGCATACATTTGTCCAAATGTGGCCAAGTAGACGCATTGTGGGTTTCCTGGATGTCGTCTACATCGCTAAAAGAAAAATCTAAGGAAGAGAATCCATCTGCCATCTTCCACTAGTTTTTTTTAATATATAAATCGCCCGCTTGAATATTCCCTCTTCTCTTCTACGACTCTCTCGTCGTCATTTGGGATGTCTGTTATGATTCTCTTCCTGGTTCCATGACCCGCCCTATCTTGCCTCTGATTGGCCTGTCCCTAATGTTTTGCCCTAATTTTAACCAATCGTGACTCAGCATAGTAAACAACCAACCACTCATGGATGTTCTTATACGTGCAAGCACGTCTTGGAAGGAGGAAGGAGTTTTGAGAGGGAATGGGAAGCGGGGGAGAACAAGGAACACAACAAATAAGCTGTTTGGTCATTTTAACGCGAAATAAATGATATCGAAATGACAATATTTTCTTAATTCATATCTTCTTTAAAAATATATCGATATATCTTACAAACTCGATATATCGCCCAGCTCTACTGGTGCACACACCCATTCATTGGTCCCAACTATGTTTACCAAACATGGAAGGTTTTCTCTAGGTACACAGAAACTGTGCACTGGAACTTTGCCTCAGGGGTGACACAGAAGGATAATTTGCTATTACACACCAATTGGTTGAGAACCTCCACAACGGAGCACCTTTTTCACCTACAGAAAAGAGAAGAGATAAATATGTGTAGAAAATAAATACAGTTGTCAATATACACTGTCCGGCCCAAAAAAAAGGTCACTACCTGAATTCAACTGAGCAAATACTGCTAGGGTTGCTGCAGTTGGTCAGGTTTAGTTTCACCAACGTTACGTGCCCAAAACAATGAAAATAGCTGATTGTACTGAAAGACCAGGTTATTGCATCAAGGGATTTTGGTATTACCAAAAAAAATGTTTTCCTGTTGTTGCAGCCTGCCACAAATACATTTACATGTGGACCCCGACTTAAACAAGTTGAAAAACTTATTCGGGTGTTACCATTTAGTGGTCAATTGTACGAAATATGTACTTCACTGTGCAATCTACTAATAAAAGTCTCAATCAATCAAAAAAACTATTAGATTTGGTGCTACCTGTCACGCCCTCGCTAAAAAACCTATTATAACGGGTAGGAGTGTGAATCTTTGGGCATCTAACAATTCAATCCGACTCCGATTCGATTCAGAATCGATTCTCAATTCAACACGATTCTCGCAATGTATTATTTGGTATAATTATTATAATGAAACTTTTTCAAAACAGGTTACATGTTAGAATAGCTCCTTCTGTTTGAATAGAGATGGCCTGTAAACCTTTTTTTTAAATTAGATTGTGACTTGTCCAGGGTGTACCCCGCCCGCGACTCAGAAAGGGATAAGTGGTAGAAAATGGATGGATGAATGGATGGATGGATTCTTATTAAAAAAATTAAATCTTTATTTTATTTTTTTTATTTTTTTCAAATCTATTTAAAAAAAATATGTATCAATTCAGAATTCGAATGAGTAAAAATCGTGATTTGAATGTGAATCAATTATTTTTTGCACCTCTAATAACGGGACTGTCTGAAGCTGCTCGTTAATTAGTTAGTTAGTCGATTGCTTTGTAACTCCTTCTTAAAGAGGCTGTTTGCAACATTTACACAGCTACTTAGAGGGCGCTAACTTTCCAATGTATTTTACACAGTACATCCCCCCTTCTTACGGAAATCATGACGTAACTACCTACTTACGTAACTTGTGCCCGCGCATTAGCTTTGGGTGTTGTTAGCTAATGATACCGATATGGATAGCTAGTGTTAGCTATCATTGAATGTATATTCTATCATAACAACAACGTGACTGCAAATTGTTCGTTGTTTCTCTTGGACTGCTTTTGTGTGTGTGCACGCGGTCCTGCGCGTACGAGTTGACGAGACCGGGTGGCCGTGGTAAACACCAATCATTTTATTTGGGACCGGCAAAATGTTTTATTAGATAAACTTAGTACCGTATTTTTCGGACTATAAGCCGCACTTAAAATCCTTTTTTTCCCCCTCAAAACTCGACAGTGCATCTATAACCCGGTGCGCCTAATGTACGGAATACTTCTGGTTTTGCTTACTGACCTCGAAGCAATTTTGTTTGGTAAATGGTGTAATGATAAGTGTGACCAGTAGATGGGAGTCAAACATAAGAGATATGTGTAGACTGCACTATGATGGCAATATGACTCAAGTAAACAACACCAACATTTTACATGTTCCATTGAAAATATAGAACATTACACAAAGCGCTCAAAAATCTATCAAAATGTTTTAGTACGACTTTGGTAAGTTATGAAGTCGCACCGCTTGATGTGCTTCAACATGCGAGTATTAATATGGTGTGTGTATAATGGAAGACATATTATCTGGCGTTTTGTTTCGCAAAATTATTCAAAAGCAACTTTTCTTACCTTCTGGTACCTGCTGATCTGTATTTGGGATCTGCATAAATCCCAAAAAATTGCGCGCGTCCGCCTTTGTAGTCCGTGGCGACGACATATTCGATAAGCTTCTTCTTTTTATCTTCTTGTTATAGGACATTCATCCTCCGCTGTTGCCATTTCTAATATAAAGTAGTGTAAAGTTCTTACTTATATCTGTCAGTAAACTCGCCATGAAGGCGCTAAAACATACCGGTGTAGTGAGTTTACATTATTCACCCGAGGAACTTTAGTTATTAGAGAGTTCCGGTCGGAGGGTTTTTCACGGGACACATTTCCGGCGTGTTGTTGTTTCCGGATGAGGAGATGCTGCTCCGTTATTGATTTAAGTAAATTCTGAATGTCATTAAAACAGTTAGCTCCATCTTTTGACACTTCTTCCACTCCCGTCCTTGCACGCTACACCGCTACAACAAAGATGACGGGGAGAAGACGCTGCCGAAGGTGAGCCACATAAATAAGACCGCCCACAAAACGACGCATCTGGAAGAGACTGTCAGAAAGCGGCTTGAAGATTATCTGTAAAACATAATCTAATGCAACATTTTGACCAAAGAACCACCATTACATGTTATGTAGACCACAAGGAATGTTTTCCATTTACAATAAAATAATAATAATATGACTCCTTTAATGCACCCTATAATCCGGTGCGCCTTTTATATGAAAAAAGATAAAAAATAGACCATTCCTCCGCAGTGTGCCTTATAATCCGGTGCACCCTATGGTCCGGAAAATACGGTAATTGTGAAAAATATAGACAATTGTAAATCAAATATGTTCTGTTGAACCCCTAATGCTAACATAAGCTAACCATTGGTGTATTTGTAAAAAAAAATTGCTTAGAAAAATGTAAGTATAAGCAAGTTGCAAACAGCCCCTTTATCACACCCCATAAACACCTGCTAGAGAATAAAGATGGGGGATTACCAGTGCCAATTTAGCCAGATGGTTTTAGATTGTCTTTTACGAAAAAGCGACTGGCGACAATTCTAGTGACATTTTCTGGTTTTACTCAACACTTTTGGAGGATAACATGAAAGCAAGCATTGCTCTGCTCAAGAAGCAGCTGGTTCTGTTGTGACCCTTGACTTGAATATAAATATATATATATATTTTTTCATGTTTTGCTCTCATGCGTCATAGCTAATTAAGCATATTAGACGATGGCATCGTTTCAACCAAACCTTCATAGATAGATTGCAGTCCTGAGGGAAACACTGCATGGACATCTTCCAAGATGACAATCCCAGGATTCATCTGGCTCTGAAATAGTGATTCTCAAATATGACATTACTTTTTTGGCCGGGCCGTGTAAATTACAGATTGACTTGTACAAAAAAAAGGTTACATTATAGTTTTTATAAAAACTACAAAATTATTCATATTTTTGTGTGTTTCAGTGGTTGTATTGTACGAGGAAGCGAGATATATATAGAGAGAGACTCAGAACCTACAAGCCTCTCAAGGTAAAATATTAATCATCTCAACTCATCTGTGCAGTTAAGGTTAATTCATGACGGTCAACGGTTTCAAACCCCTGAAGTTAACTTAGCAGTCCCTGCAGCAGTTCATGGTCTCATGGAAAATTAGACATAACAACTATCAATGGTCCTGTCAATTGTGACAATACTAAAATATTAAGAAATAGGTGATTAAACACATTTAATAGTTAGAACATGTTTTGATTCAAACTGCATGGTGTGCTCGTGCAGTGTTTCTTAACCATAGGGCCGAGGCCCATTGTTTGGCCGCAAGGGTCCCTTGGTAAGCCGCCAGAAAACATACGTTTCTTAGCTGTGGCTTTCCCTTGTAATACACGTTTCCACCACTTGTGGCAGTATATATCAAACAAACAGAAGAAGTCTGGAGCTACAGTCATAGAGAAGTTTTTTAAGCGCAAAAATTATGACTAAAGTGGTGAAGCTGTATTTTCATTTGCATTTAAATTTTATTGACGGTTTAAAGGCCTACTGAAATGAATTTGTTTTATTTAAACGGGGATAGCAGATCCATTCTTTGTGTCATACTTGATAATTTCGCGATATTGCCATATTTTTGCTGAAAGGATTTAGTAGAGAACATTGACGATAAAGTTCACAACTTTTGGTCGCTGATAAAAAAGCCTTGGCTGTACAGGAAGTAGCGTGACGTCGTAGGTTGTAAGGCTCCTCACATTTCCCCATTGTTTACACCAGGAGCGAGAGCGATTCGAACCGAGAAAGTGATGATTACCCCATTAATTTGAGCCAGCATGAAAGATTCGTGGATGAGGTACGTGAGAGTGAAGGACTAGAGTGCAGTGCAGGACGTATCTTTTTTCACTCTGACCGTAACTTAGGTACAAGGACTCATTGGATTCCACACTCTCTCCTTTTTCTATTATGGATCACGGATTTGTATTTTAAACCACCTCGGATACTATATCCTCTTGAAAATGAGAGTCGAGAACGCGAAAAGGACATTCACAGTGACTTTTATCTCCACGACAATACATCGGTGAAGCACTTTAGCTACGGAGCTAACGTGATAGCATCGTGCTTAAATGCAGATAGAAACAAAATAAATAAGCCCCTGACTGGAAGGATAGACAGCAGATCAACAATACTACTATCAGGAGACACAGAACCAAACACTGGACCTGGAACCACACGGATAATGCTGTGCCGCCTGTCGAAGCCTAGCAATGCTGTTGCTAACGACGACATTAAAGCTAACTTAGCTACGGGATCTCGTCAGAGCTATGATAAAAACATTATCTCTCCACCTACGCCAGCCCTCATCTGCTCATCAACACCCGTGCTCACCTGCGTTCCAGCGATCGACGGCGCAGCAAAGGACTTCACCCGATCATCGATGCAGTCGGCGGCTAGCGTCGGATAGCGCGTCTGCTATCCACAAAGTCCTCCTGGTTGTGTTGCTGCAGCCAGCCGCTAATACACCGATCCCACCTACAACTTTCTACTTTGCAGTCTCCATTGTTCATTAAACAAATTGCAGAAGATTCACCAACACAGATGTCCAGAATACTGTGGAATTTTGCGATGAAAACAGAGCTGTTTGTATTGAGATACAATGTGTCCGAATACTTCCGTTTCAACCATTGACGTTATGCGCAAACGTCATCATACATAGACATTTTCAACCGGAAGTTTCGCGGGAAATTTTTAATTGCAATTTATAAGTTAACCCGGCCGTATTGGCATGTGTTGCAATGTTAAGATTTCATCATTGATATATAAACTATCAGACTGCGTGGTCGGTAGTAGTGGGAACATGGATGGTTAATATTTACCTTTAAATTAGTTATAATTTATGTATTTTAGTTATAATTAGTTATAATTTATGTATTTTAGCACTGTTAAACTGTAAGTATGTTAAAGGTAAAATCAAGAGTAAGATTACTAATTCCATCAATCCATTTTCTACCTTTTGGGGTCGCGGCGGGTGCTGGAGCCTATCTCAGCTGCATTCGGGCGGAAGGCGGAGTACACCCTAGACAAGTTGCCACCTCATCACAGGGCCAACAAAGATAGACAGACAACATTCACACTCACATTCACACTTTAGGGCCAATATAGTGTTGCCAATCAACCTATCCCCAGGTGCATGTCTTTGAAGGTGGGAGGAAGCCGGAGTACTTGGAGGGAACCCACACAGTCACGGGGAGAACATGCAAACTCCACACAGAAAGATCCCGAGCCCGGGATTGAATTTAGGACTACTCAGGACCTTACTAATTCATTGTTAATATTTGAGTGGACCCCCAGGACCCTCCGTAGTATTAAAGTCAGGCCCCAAGGTCCAAACGGTTAAGAATCCCTGCCCTAGTGGTTGGCATGTCTGCCTCACAACAGGAAATCCAGGTTTGAATCCATGTTGCCACATCTCTGTGGAGTTTGCATGTTCTCTCTGTGCCTTTAAGGGTTTTACGCCAGCCTTCTCCTACTCGTGAAAAAGCATGCAGATCAGTTTAATTGGAGACTGTAAATTGTCCATTGGTGTGAAGGAAGATTACTGAACGTTTTGAGGCTGTAGCCAAGCGGAAGAGGTGTGCCAGTTTGTGCATACAGTTCTGGCTTGTAAATCCACTTCAATCTGCATTTTCTTCAGTTCTACCTCAAAACGCCAAGACAACTGCCCGTTGACCCGAGGGCTGTCTGACAAGATCAGATGACATTTTCGGGACCGTAACTGGCATTTTCAGTTAAATGTACCCCCATAATCACAATGCTGCTCAAAAATGCACCTGCAGTACTTTTCCCAGACTGGGCTTCCTAATAACGCCACCCCTGTAGAGTGAAGCATCCACATTATACACCAGTAGCACCACCTCAAACAAACAATTCAAATGACCATGTGTCGCATTCAGACTCCTAAAGGTAAGTCGGGCTTACACATTAAAGCAGGGGGAGGCATAGCAGACAGTAACAGTGCCAGAGACCTCAATTTTGGTCACAATCGTAGTATGACGTTTTCATATTGTTACATCCCTAGATTGGATTATTACTGTATGCTACAACTTTATTTGGCTCAATGGGGGATTATTTTACATCCGCGTTAAAAGCAAAAGCACAGAGACTAAGTCTGTATAGTGTTTTTAAAACAAAAAGCACAGAGACTATGTCACCAGTGTGTTTTTAAGCATACTAAAACCGAGACACGGAATGAAGCAAAGCTTCTTGCTGAAGGGATAAGACTAATTTATGTGCTAAATGGACACAAAAGAGCAGAAAGTTTGCTGGTTGGTAAGGGATCAAGTACTTATTTCTCCATATTAGTCAACATCAATTAGATTTTTATTACATCAAAAATACAAATTGTTATGACAAGAAATACAGAAGCAGGTAAACATATGACAGGGTTAATGTAAAACGTATTGTCCCTTTGTTCCTTTTTTTGCTTCATTTGTCAATAACTAAATACGTTGAAATAAAACTTTTCTTCATGAACAGCTTCTGCTGCAAGTATAAGAAACACGTCATAACCACGTGGTACACGGCCTATCCCCCACGCACAAACTGTTGGTATGACACAGTGCAAAAATCACAGATGCTCTCTCAACACTTTCTCTGTGATATCATAACCCTGTTTTTAGCTAAACTGTTGGTTCTTATCAAAAAGGTATGAACTAAAACCTTAGGCTTATATTTTTCCATTCTTTTTGAGTCTTTAAATGTTTATCAGTCATGTATTTTATAGAGTTGTCAAACTAGGCCAAATCAATACATTTTGTGATGCTTTTTTTCTTTAGCAAGCGGTAGGTTTTATTTTGTAATATTGCAATAAAACAAAATAATCATTTCACAGTGCAGCAGAACATCTAAATTTCATCCTGTGTGATGGACCAGCAGAATCTTTGACGTGAAGGAGCTGGCTTGTTTATTCATGGATGAGTCCATCTCTGTTGAAGATTATCACGGTTGTATTAGACTTAGACAAACTTTATTGATCCACAAGGGAAATTGTTCCACACAGTAGCTCAGTTATAAAGGATGGATATCATCTATTGCTGTATGACGAGTGATTATACAGCTGTATTGTGTGACTGCACGCTTCACAAGATATGACGTTGTGGCTACTTTTATTCTTCTTTGTCATTTAGGCAACTGACAGTACACTCATGGCATTTATTGTTTTGTTATTTTGCTGGTTAAGGTAGAGAGAGAGCTACATTGCTAGTGAATATTGCTGACAAATCTTTTACACCAAATAATGTACCGTCTAATGTACCAGAACAGACAGAACTGTAACCAAGTTCTTTGTTTGCTGGAAGGGGGTCCCCGATACTTATTTTTGGGCAGGGGTCAGAAGTTTGAGATATTTTAGATCTTTAGGCATAATAATTGAAAGGTAAACTTACTGATCTGGCAAAACTCTTTACTGGAACGTGCCGGTGTAGCAGAGCTTAGAACATGTCACGGTTCAGCTGGTCTTGACATCAGAATGCAGAGACGGCAGGCGAAGTGCAGGTAAAATGTATTTACAGGCATGTGGAATGTCCGCGAAAACCTGTGTTTTTAATCATTCATTCCGACAATCATTGCCCCTTTCAAACTTTGAGGCAAAGTTTAAAAGTTTACTTAATTGTAAGATCCCATAATTTTCAGGGCAGGTATAGGCTCCATGTGCTTAAGCATGCTGTAACACATGTTGTCTTCAGCCAGAGCTGATGGTGAAGCTTGTAATATTGCCCTTCTCATTTCATCTAATGTTAAAGGGGAACTACACTTTTTTCGGAAATTTGCCTATCGTTCACAATCATTATGAAAGACACGACGACGGATGTATTTAAAAAAAAAAAAAAAAAAAAATTCTAATTAGTAAATAATTGCGATCAAAAGTCTGCTCACAATGGAGCCTATGGGAGCCGTTCTATTCTGCCTATAAAGCCCTTAATTTTTTTTCCCAAAGACTTCCATTAGGGTTTTATACATACATGATGTAAGTATATATGTAATGCAGTAATGGGCACATTTATGATAACATTTACGTACTTCGCTCATTTTAAGCGTACGTGCACATATTAATTTCAAAAACGCATCACGACGTTCCCTTTTTTTTTTTTCCAACTTCACTGATTATTGCTCACTGCAGACTTTATGAGAGCCAACAAACATAATAAAACATCACTTACTGTACAAGGTCTGCTGTCATCAGGATGCCGACTGCCACGATGTTCATATATTGCCATAATCCTGGCGTTGTTTAACATTTCCGGGTCTAAATTGGCTGTCAAAGTGTATCAACTCCTCGTCCTTATACTATCCAGATGAGAGGCATGATTTATGACTTAGAATACAGTTTGTCGAGCAAAGTCACCATGGTTGCTACATTTTATTTGTCACATTGCTAGTATGCCTAATCAATAATCACCAAATTCAACAAAAAAGTAAGACGTGATTTCCACCTTCACATAACAGAGTCATAGAATTGGCCACTTAAACGGAATCAGCTGATACACGCAAAATAATATCAGTCCTGGCCTCGCTCTACCCTCCCCCCCTGTTTTACGGCAGGTAATCCCAGTCCGTCTTGAGGTTTTGTCCAAGTTTCTGCAAAGTCTCAACAGGTTTCAACAGAGATTCACTTCACATATAATTGAAAGCATAATACCATCTATACAAATGTATTATGCATGAATATTGGATAAGCATCACCAATATATAAGCAACATTGAAATACGTTCTAAGCTAACCTTTATTGAGTTTAAATATTTAATTAGGAATTCCAAAAAGCCTTTTAAATCACAACACATGCAAGTTTAACAACCAGACAATGTTCCGAAAATAAGTCAGAAGCAGTTGTTAAAGTGAAATTTGCTGAATGATATTTATTTGGTTGCTATTTCAAAATGGTTTCAACGTGATCTACATTGAGAAACCCATACATTGAAGCTTGGTGGTGGTGAGTTTACATTAATACCAGTGCGGGGGCACTTGGAGCAAGGTGGATGAAGTGTATTGCCGAAGGACACAATGGCTGAAGCTGGATTTGTACCAGGAAACCCCATGTTTCAAACAAAACAGAAGTCATTGTCATGGACCCGCTAGCTCCGGAAGCTAGCTCTCCAATCAGCGAAACAGACTCAATAACTCCACTGTGATGTCTTGGTGAATTTACTGAGGAATTTGTGAAACAAAAAGAATGTCGTTGTGGGTTAATACTAACACAGACACTCTTAAACGTGTTTGCATATTAGCTAATGCTAACCACGCTAGCGTTATTACATTATGATAGCACGTACAAATATGCATGAAAACACTCCCACAGACATCACACATGGGACGGTTTAGTAAGTATAACAGTTTTAGATATACTGTAAAACCTCCGACGATGCTTGGAGTGATGACTGAAGAATCTATACGAGATGAAACGCTATGGACGGCTGGACGACTGAACAGCACGCCGGTTAAAAAAAACTAAACACTAGCGATACATGGAAGGACACTGCATCACCTGCAGTGAGCAAATTCGTTCAAAAGATGGCACCATAGCACAAACAACCTGTTAGTGTTTTTGCTTGTTTTTTTTTAATAAAATATTTGTTATATTTGCCGTCAGCGAAGAAAAATCCATAATTTAATAAACCGCAGAGTTGAAAGAAGTAGCGGCTTATAGTCCAGAATTTACAGCATATAAACTCTGCATAACAGGTTATACACATAAACAAGACCATTTTTAGAAGAAACAATTGAAGAGTAGCTCATTCCTAACATGTCCTATGGTATCATTTTATATAATACTCCTTAAAATGAATTTAGATGTAACAAGTTTACAGTACACAGTGTAAGAAATACAATTGAATCGTCTTAGACTATTTATGGTTACTTTGACTCATGGTACTGTTTGAATAACCAGATAGCAGTGGGAATACAAAGATGCCGCAACTAAACCAATACTGAGAATGGTAGGCTGAATAGCCATATGGTTCGATGTGAATCGCGTATATGTTAATTTTCCGGCGGTACATGTACCGTATTTTGGCGCACTGCCAATGAATGGTCTATTTTCTATCTTTTTTCATATATAAAGCGCACCGGATTATAGGGTGCATTAAAGGAGTCATATTATTATTTTTTGTTTTCTAAATGTAAAACACTTCCTTGTGGTCTACATAACATGTAATGGTGGTTCTTTGGTCAAAATGTTGCATAGATTATGTTTTACAGACCATCTTCAAGCCGCTTTCTGACAGTCGCGTCAGGATGTGCCGTTTTGTGGGCGGTCTTATTTACGTGGCTCACCTTCGACAGCGTCTTCTCTCCGTCATCTATGTTGTAGCGGTGTAGCGTGCAAGGACGGGAGTGGAAGAAGTGTCAAAAGATGGAGCTAACTGTTTTAATGACATTCAGACTTTACTTAAATAAATAACGGAGCAGCATCTCCTCATCCGGAAACAACAAGGTCAGAAATGTGCCCCGTGAAAAACCGTCCAACCGGAACTCTCTAATAACTAAAGTTCCTTGGGTGAATAATGTAAACTCACTACAGCGGTATGTTGTAGCGCTTTCATGGTGAGTTTACTGACAGATATAAGTAAGAACTTTCCACTACTTTATATTAGAAATGGCAACAGCGAAGGATGAATGTCCCATAACAAGAAAATAGAGAAAAAGAAGAAGCTTATCGACTACAGTGTCGGCACGGACTACAAAGGCGGACATGCGCAATTTTTCAGGATTTATGCAGATCCCAAATACAGATCAGCAAGTACCAGAAGGTAAGAAAAGTTGCTTTTGCATAATATTGTGAAACAAAACGCCAGATAATATGTCTTACCTTATACACACACCATAATAATACTCGCATGTTAAATCACAGTACAATCCATCAAGCGGTGCAGCTTCATAGCTTACCAAAGTCGTACTAAAACATTTTGATAGATTTTTGAACGCTGTGTGTAATGTTTTATATTTTCAATGGAACATGTACAATGTCGGTGTTGTTTCCTTGAGTCATTTTGCCATCATATTGCAGTCTACATGTATATCTTATGTTTGACTGCCATCTACTGGTCACACTTATCATTACACCATGTACCAAATAAAATTGTTTCGAGTTTCGGTAAGCACAACTAAAATTATTCCGTACATTAGGCGCACCGGGTTATAAGGCGCAATGTCGAGTTTTGAGAAAAAAAAAGGATTTTAAGTGTGCCTTATAGTTCGGAAAATACGGTAATTGGCCCTCAAAAGGGTCTCATAAATATGATATGAGTGGGAGGATAATAATAAAGCAATTTTTATAGGTCCTTCCCAGTTTGTTGCTGTCCTAACAAGCTAACATAACTGGATGATGTGGTTAAAAGTTGACATTCGTACAAGCCTCATGCTTGCAATTGTTGCAAAATTTTAAGGACTCTTGACCTTCAAAAACGTCGCGTCGGCGGCTCAAATTTCTTTTTGTACTCCTTTTCATTCTCTTTCACTGATTTTGTCATTTTCTGTCACGGTCCAAATAAAAATATTGCGGTCTTCTGGGATAAAGTGACGTATTTTCATCTTCATATCCTGCTGTCGAGGACTGAACAGTGGCATTGAAGACCTCAGAACATTGGGAGAAATGTGATACGGCGAGAGAGACGTAAATTGTGGGACCCTCAGAGGAAACGGAGAGCATGCGTACAATATTATGACTTATTAGTTAGCGATCGTTCTCTTGATTAATAGTAATAATCAAGCGGGCGCTCGTGGGCTGGATAAATTGTGTGATTATGTCAAACCTAATCAGCTCACTGAACAGGAAATAACTTGCTTTTGCCATAATATTGGAGTGGGAATACTTAATGTCCAAAAATCTAAATAATTTTGTGATTTTCCTCAAGGAAAGCATATTAATCACATATGCGTCTTCCACTTGGAGTACAATGTGGCTGCAGGTCTGAATCACATTGGCTCTGGGTGCTTTAGACCGTGTAAAAAAAGACATCCATGCAATTTTGTTTTTCATTTAGCTTTGAATACCTTTCTCCTCTTTTTGTTTCTGCTTTGCTCCTCTGCAAACCTAAACCTATCCTTGCCGATGTTTAATCTTCCTCCCCCTCTCATACCCTGCCTGGTGTAATCTCTTCCCTCTTTTGTCTCACTTTGACACTGTTTTACATTTCTCCCCTTTCCACTTATCTTCTCAGTTCTATTTGACTCAGCCAACTCGGTTTCAGTTCCACCAGCTGTCTCCATCCTCTCATGCGATTATTTCTCAAATTTCATCCCTCCCTTGCTCCTCTAAGTTTGAACGTTCTAACCCAACTGTCTTATCCGCTCATGCCTTTTCATTGTCTTGCAGTTTTCCTCTGCGCTTCTGTCCTGCTATGCCGTGCCCTGTGTGTCACTATGACAGACAGCATTGCCTTTTGCAATAATACTTCCTGTCAGTGCTCAGCTCTTTGTGTCTAAAAACGTCCTCCGTCCCCAGCCAAAATATTGTAACGCAACAGCATCACAATTGTCTCAATTATGTGTCGTCTGATCTGAAATGTTGTGATCTGGAATGTTTGTTGTCATGATTTAATTCTAACCGTCACATCCTCCCTGTGTTTTGATACAGTAAAATAGAACATTTCTAAAAGCCCAGAAGAACCCAATGTTTATTGTTGACAATTCACAAGTAAAACATTTCTTGACCTCAAGTCAAAATGTTTGAAATACTGTATTTTTCACTTCGCACTTAAAATCCTTTTCATTTTCCCAAAACTCGACAGTGCGCCTTATAACCCGGTGCGCCTAATGTACGGAATAATTTTGGTAGTGCTTACCGACCTCGAAACTATTTTATTTGGTACATGGTGAAATGATAAGTGTGACCAGTCACACATAAGAGATTTGTGTAGACTGCAATATGACTCAAGTAAACAACACCAAAATGTTATATGTGCCATTGAAAATATCGAACATTACACACGGCGCTGAAAAATCTATCAACATGTTTTAGTACGACTTTGGTAAGATATAAAGCCGCACCACAGAACTTTCCTCCAGAAGGTCTTATCTTTGTCCATGTGATGTCAGATGAAACAAAAATGTAGCTGTTTGGCCACAATACCCAGCAATATGTTTGGAGGAGAAAAGGTGAGGCCTTTAATCCCAGGAACACCATGCCTATCGTCAAGCATGGTGGTGGTGGTAGTATTATGCTCTGGGCCTGTTTTGCTGCCAATGGAACTGGTGCTTTACAGAGAGTAAATGGGACTATGAAAAATGAGGATTACCTCCAAATTCTTCAGGACAACCTAAAATCATCAGCCCGGAGGTTGGGTCTTGGGCGCAGTTGGGTGTTTCAACAGGACAATGACCCCAAACACACGTCAAAAGTGGTAAAGAAATGGCTAAATTAGGCTAGAATGTAGGTTTTTTTGAATGGCCTTCCCAAAGTCCTTACTTGAATGTGTGGACAATGCTGAAGAAACAAGTCCATGTCAGAAAACCAACACATTTAGCTGAACTTCCAAACTTGATGAATGTTTTTTGTGACAAACAAGTATGTGCTCCAATCACTCTATCACAAAAAAATAAGAGTTGTAGAAATTATTGGAAAATCAAGACAGCCATGACATTATGTCCTTCACAAGTGTATGTAAACTTTTGACCACGACTGTATATCCGACGTCATGTCTTTCATAATGATTGTGAATGATAGGCAAAATTCCCAAAAAAGTGCAATTCCCCTTTAAATGAGCATAATAAGGCGTGCAATTAATTTTGCGTCTCTGTCTTAATAAAAAAAATATTTGCTCATCATCAAAACACCCACAATACTGAGAGGAGAAAATGCAACTATAATTATTCATCACGAGCAATGTTATTTATCAAAGCTCATCACCATTTTGCGAGCACTATTTTGCGTTGCAAACAGACAGTTCCACACACGGCTGCAGGATCAGTGTTTGCGCTGCAAAGATGGACAGATGAGAAATCCGTCGAACGTGTGTGTGTGTGTGTGTGTGTGTGTGTGTGTGTGTGTGTGTGTGTGTGTGTGTGTGTGTGTGTGTGTGTGTGTGTGTGTGTGTGTGTGTGTGTGTCAACATTTTTGGATGGTCAGGAAAAAAAACATATTAGACCTATCGTCTATTCAGCAACATTATTTTATAGCTGCTGGAGGACTTAAGGGGCTGAATAAAAAATATTCAATTAATGCGTTTTGATGTCCTTAAGTGTTTTTTTTTTTTAAATGACGTTTGTTTTTTTCACATAGAATATATATGATAAAAAAAATTCTTATATGAAAAAAAATTCTTGAATGATGTATTTTTGGGTATCGGTGTCCACAATGCGTGGTAGCGACTCCTGAACTTGCGCCAGGCCCTTTCTGCGCGCCTAACCCTTCCTCAGCTAAGGTTCCTGCCTGTCCCCGCACTGGCTGCAAACGGCTGTAGCGCAGGCACCTCAAAAGATACCGTTATGGCGGTATTGTCTCAAATATACAGGTATATCTCTTTCTAAAATATACCCATATTAACTGTAGGTAACGTTGGCAACCTGAGATACAGAGGTGTGAATTTCCTCTGCTATTGGACGCTCTGGTGTAGACATTATTAGAAAGCCTCCACTGAGAAAAGGCCAGACATCGGAGGAGTTTGAAGAAATTAAGCTAATTCTCCACTCCCTGTGCGGCCATGTGACTGCGGTCAGAGCGACACATTGTGGAACTAGAGCGGCAAGTGGACGACCTGGAGCAATACTCCCGCATGAATGATGTGGTCATCACCGGCATCAAGATCAGGCGGCGCTCCTGCACGCGTGCAGTGGCCGCGGACAGCAGGGAGCCCAGCGACCAGGAGACACAGTTGGTGTGGCTTCCTATCTCCAGAGCAGGGGGATAGAGATGGACCTGGAGCGTATCGAGGCGTGTCACCCACTGCCCACAAAGAACCAGAGACCACCAGCTGTCATCATGAGGTTTACGAATCGGAAAAAGAAAATGGCACTATTGAAACAAGGACGCAAACTGGAAGGTACAAATGTTGACAAAGAAAAATGCTGACATCGACAACTTAAAAAGCAATGCAAGATTCAACAAACCTGGGTAATTAACTGTAAGATCTTCATCAAACTAAATGGGACACTGGAGGAAGCAAAAGTCTTGGTGGTGAAGGAGATACAAGATCTTGATAAGTATTGACATTGATGCATGACTTGGCATCAATGTAGCTTGAGACTTTTACATCATCTCAATGATATCCACACCAAGAACACAGACCACACCAAGTATTGATATGGACATGTTACCGAAGATTCTACAACATCAACAAAAAAACTGGAAATGTCTAAATATCAAGAGCGCGCCACAACATAGACTGATACTGAGATAGACCCTGATTAATTTTTTTTCTCTGCGATTGTTAAAAACTAATTATTTTACACATGAACAATATGTATACAGTGTAAAATCAGAAGATAGTCAGTCAATAATACATTTTAATAGTCGAAGAATGTACACTAACTTTGAGGCTATCAAGGATTACTTAAAAGCCTTTGCTCATCCATTTAGCAGTATTGCAATTACGGAAACCTGGTTCAACAATGATAAAGGTATTGAATTTTGTCTAAATGGCTATGAATCAAGATATTCAAACAGAATAAATAAAGCGGGTCACTTTGTACATTTATACATCTGTTAAATTTAAAGTTTTAACAAGTATGACCATAGCTGTGGATGGATTATTTGAAAGCTTAACAGTGGAAATTCTAAATGATAAATGGACAAATATCTTCATAAGTTGTGTATACCGAGCACCTGGTTCAAGCATAGAAATGTTCAATGAGTGGATGGGTAAGCTGTTTTCCTCTGTGAACCATAAAAACATATTTATCTGTGGTGATTTTGACATTGATTTGTTAAATCTAACCAAGCAAAAAAAGGTTGATGACTTCATTGACACAATGTACAGCTTGTCTCTGTATCCAACCATAACCAAACCAAGCAGAATAACGACGCATAGTGCCACAATCATTGACAACATTTTTACCAATATTATGGGAAATCAAATCACCAGTGGCCTATTTATATGTGATATCACTGATCATTTACCTGTTTGTACTTTGTATGACTGTAAGCTCAAGAAAACCAAAGACACTATGGCAAAAATCTTTAAACAAATAACTGAAGAAACGGATTGGACTTCAGTTTACAGAGAACGAAATGTGCTTATTTAATTTTTTTAGACATCTTCTCTTCCCTGCATAACAAACACTGCCCCGTGAAAGAATATTTTAAAAATAGAAAAACATTTTTAAAAAAAACTTGGATTACAACAGGAATAATTAATGCCTGTAAAAAGATAAAACAATCTCTACAAACTGTTCATCAAAGTAAAAACAAAAGAAGTCGAACAAAGATATCAGAAGTGGAAAAATAAATTAATTGATATTATAAGAAAAAGTAAACGGTTATACTACCAAAAAAACTATATGAAAACAAAAACAATGTAAAAGGAACTTTGGATGTTTTAAATAGCCTAATCAAACAAGGATATTCAAAGTTGACATATCATGATTACTTTATTGATGAAAATGGTAAAAACTATAATATGAGTAATGTAGTGAATAAGTTCAATCGTTTTTTTTGTAAATGTTGGCCCTATGTTGGCTGTTGATATACCAGACAATGGAGTTGCAGAATCAACTAATAAACATAATTCATTAAATTCTTCCTCTCAGCTACAAATGAGCAGGAAGTGACAAACATTGTGAGGAAGTGTAAAAGTAAATGCTCCACTGACTGCCATGATATCAACATGATATTGGTTCAAAAAGTTATACTGAATATTGTAAAACCCTTAACTTATATATGTAACCTGTCATTCCAGACTGGCCACTTTCCAAGTAAAATGAAAATAGCTAAAGGTAACGCCGCTCTTCAAAAATGACAACAAACACGTTTTTACTAATTATAGACCAATTTCTCTTTTGCCTCAGTTTTCCGAAATTTCGGAGAAACTATTTAACTCTCGACTTGAAACGTTTCTTGAGAAACACCATATAATCAATAAGGGTCAGTATGGTTTTAGGTCCAAAAGAAGAACCTCAATGGCAATAACTGAAGCTATTGAATAAGTTACTAATGCACTGGAGCATAAAAAGTATGCAGTTGGTATCTTTATTGATGTAAAAAAAAAAGGCTGTGATACCATTAATCTTTCAGTCTTACTAGATAAGATGGAAAGATATGGAATTATGGGACTGGTTGGAGACTGGATAACAAGGTATTTAACAGGGAGGGTACAGTTTGTAAAAATGGGTCAATATTTATCAGATACTCTTGGCATTGCTTGTGGTGTCCCTCAAGGGTCCGTGTTGGGGCCAAAACTGTTTAATGTGTATATTAACGATATGTTTAATGCATCCAAAGTACTGACATTGTATACTATTTGCAGACGACACAAATATATTCTACAGTAGTGATGACTATAATGAGCTCATAAATACAGTAAACACAGAACTAAACGTGATAAAAAACTGGATGGACACAAATAAATGATCCTTGAATATAAATCAAACTAAGATAGTGATGTTTGGTAATCGCAACATAACGTCTGAACAGAAAATAATTATTGATGGTACCCAAATTGAAATAATTGAGAATACATTTTCGGGAGTAATAATTGATAGTAAACTATCATGGAAACCTCATGTCAGGCACATTAAAACAAAAATCCCCAAAAGCCTCTCAATTATAAACAAAGCAAAACTACACCTTAATGAAAATGCACTCCGGACTCTGTACTGCACCTTGGTACTGCCATACCTTACACATTGTGTTGAAGTATGGGGGAATACTTACCACAACACAATTAATCCTCTGATCATATTACAGAAAAGAGCAGTGTGGATCATTCACAAGGTTGTTTATTTAGTACATTCTAATAATCTGTTCAATCAAAGTTGCTAAAATTTGCTGATATTGTTAAATATAATACATCAATAATCTTATACAAAGCATTTAATAAGTTATTGCCGTCGAATGTACAAAGTTTTTTTTATAACACCAGTGCGGTCTCATAACTTGAGAGGTTGTGGATATTTCTCATTGCCGAGAGCTCAAACCACTCAAACGTTTTTGTGTGTCTGTATGCGGAGTAAAACTCTGGAACAAACTGAACAAGCAATGCCAAACTATTAATTGATTCAAACTGTTATACAAATATTGGGTCTGGTTAAAATATAGAGATGAGGGTCTTTAATTTGACTTGCTGTTGTGTTAACATGTGCTCAATGTTTCCTTACCATTATTGCTATGTTGTCTATTACCATTGTTGGTATTTTGTCCATTACCATTGTTGGTATTGTTCATTCTTCTTGCATTGTTGCTACAAATTATTGTTACAGTGTAATAATTGTTGTCTGTGGTAATGCCCCCATGATATAACATTTGTATTATAATCCTTGAACAAAGTAACAGTGAATCTCAATGTATTAATCACTGAATGGAGATCTGGGGGTGGGATTAATTAATTTAATTAATTTACCGCTCCCTTTCAGGCGGTAAAAAAAAACATATTGTACATTACCTTTTGCATTATATGAATTAATATTATTATATGTTGTCTACCTTGTACTTATTTTCTGTGTCATTGCCTGAAATAAATGAAAAATGAATGAAAAAAATGAAAACCACCCAGCCCTAATTGGAGGACGAGGCTAAACATGCTACAAACCGAGAGCAAGCCAGGAGCAGGCATGCTAATAACTATAAACTAGCTTATAGTTATAAACAACACCTATAAATTAGTAAAGTTTAAGAAGTGTAGATAGCACTGTGTAAGACAGGGGTCGGCAACCCAAAATGTTGAAAGAGCCATATTGGACCAAAAATACCAAAAAAAAATCTGTCTGGAGCCGCAAAAAATTAAAAGCCTTAAATAAGTGTCATAATGAAGGCAACACATGATGTAAGTGTCTCATCATCATCATCATCGGCAGCTCAGTCTCGAGAGACCATACTGATGCGCGTCTGGAGTCTTGTCATGTTGTTTGGCATCGTCTGCTATGGCTGCGCAGTCCGATCTGTGAGTGACAGTCTTTATTGCAGTTTGTGCAAATGAATAAGGTGGCCTGGGTTTGAGGGGTTGCTGCAGTGCACTTCCTGCGTCTCCTCTTCTCTGCTGCAAGCCGATCTCTTGCCACCTCAGCTTCTGCACTGCCCTTGTGGACAGTCTGACGCCAAGCATTTCTGTCCATGGCCTGTACCTCCCAGCTGTCAGGAGAGATGTTGCATGCTTTCATGTCTCTTTTGCAGACGTCCTTGAAGCGTAGTAGGGGGCGACCAGCTCGTCTGGTGCCAATGGTCAGTTGTCCATACATGATGTCCTTAGGTAGTCTTCCATCCTCCATCCGTCGGACATGGCCGAGCCAGCGGAGACGGCGTTGACTCAGCAGGGAGTACATGCTGGGGATCTTGGCGCGCTGCAGGATGTTGGTGTATGGGATGTGGTCCTGCCAGCTGATGTTGAGGATGCGCCTGAGGCACCGCATGTGGAAGGTGTTGAGCCGACGTTCTTGCTTCATATAGGTGGTCCAGGATTCACTTCCATAGAGAAGGGTGCTGAGAACGCAGGCCTGATATACACGGATCTTGGTGTGTTCTGACAGCGCTCCGTTCTCCCACACTCTCTTGGTCAGTCTAGCCATGATGGTATTTGCCTTTCCGAGACGCCTGTCCAGTTCGATGTCCAGTGAGAGGTTGTTGCTGATTGTTGATCCCAAGTAGGTGAACTCGTCCACAGTGTCCAGTCTGATGTTATCAACTGTGATGGAGGGGGCAGTACTGATGTCTTGTGCACTGATGTTGGTCTTCTTCAGGCTTATTGTGAGCCCAAACTGCTTACAAGCATCGGCAAAGCGGTCAGCCAAACTCTGAAGGGCATCCTCTGTGTGAGTCATGAGGGCTGCATCATCAGCAAACAACATCTCCCTGATGAGAACTGTCCTGACCTTGGTCTTAGAACGCAGTCGCGCCAGGTTAAACAATCTCCCATCAGACCGGGTGTGCAGGTATACACCATCAGTGGAGGAGTCGAAGGCGTAAGACAGGAGCAGGGAAAAGAAAATCCCGAAAAGGGTTGGTGCAAGTACACAGCCCTGCTTGACACCACTGTTGATACAGAATGGTTCTGAGGATGATCCGTCATACAGGACTGTGCCCTTCATGTTGACATGGAAGGAGGTCACCATGCTGCCGAGCTTTGGGGGGCAGCCAATCTTCTCAAGGAGCTGGAATAGGCCTTCCCTGCTGACCAGATCGAAGGCCTTGGTGAGGTCTATGAACATCATGTAGAGTGGCTGGCCTTGCTCTCTACTCTTTTCCTGGAGCTGTCGAAGGGAAAAGATCATGTCAGTTGTCGACCTGCCTGCTCTGAAGCCACATTGGGATTCTGGATAGACACGATCCGCGAGTCTCTGCAGCCTGTTGAGGAGGATGCGTGCATACACTTTGCCGACAATGCTGAGAAGGGAGATCCCTCTGTAGTTGTTGCAGTCACTGCGGTCACCTTTGTTTTTATACAGTGTCACAATGGTGGCGTCACGCATGTCTTGTGGGACTGCACCTTCCTCCCAGCACATGCAGAGCAACTCATACAGAGGCTGAAGCAGGGCAGGTTTCCCGTGCTTGATGGCTTCAGGTGGGATGTTATCGCTACCTGGTGCTTTGTCGTTTGGGAGGGCATCAATGGCTTTGCTGAGCTCTTCCATAGTGGGCACTTCATCTAGCTCCTCCATGATGGGCAGATCCTTCGTACCACTAAGGGCAGCATTGGAAACTGATGTTTCACGGGAGTACAGTTCTGAGTAGTGTTCCACCCATCTGGTCATCTGTTCCTCCCGGTTAGTGATCTTCTCCCCTGACAGAGATTTCAGGGGGGCAATTCCTTTTACTGCAGGGCCAAGGGCCTTTTTGATGCCGTTGTACATGCCGCGTGTGTTTCCGGACTCGGCACAGCTCTGTATTTCCTTACACAGTTGTTGCCAATATTCATTGGCACACTGTCTAGCAACACGCTGGGTGGTGTTCCGAGCCCTTCTGAGTGCTGTGAGTGTCTGTTCATTTGGGCATTCCTTGTGTGCTAAGAAGGCTGCACGTTTAGCCTCTATTTCTGGTTTCATCCTTGGAAGGTGGGCTTTGAACCAATCCTGGCAGGGATGTTCTTTCTTGCCAAACGAGGACATGGCCGTGTTGTAAATTTTGTCCCTCATGGCATTCCACTTTCCTGTGGCGTCATGATCTGGCAGGTCCTGTAGGGCTTCATCCAGGTTGGTTACATATGCGTCCACCTTAAGGGGATCTGACATGTGTACTGTGTTGATCCGGGGGCGGCCTTTTGGTTTGGAGTGATGTAGCTTGCGTGGCTGGAGACGCACTTTGCTGCACACAAGGGCATGGTCAGTGTCACAGTCTGCACTATGGTAGCTTCTGGTGATGAGGACATTGTTTAAGGCAGAGCGCCTGGTGATGGCAAGGTCGAGTTGGTGCCAGCGTTGGGACCGCGGATGCCTCCACGACACTCTGTGTGATGGTTTACACTCGAAGAAGGTGTTTGTAATGCAGAGGTCATGGTAGGAGCACAGTTCCAGCAGCCTTTGACCATTCTCATTTACCTTCCCTGTGCCATGACGTCCAAGGCAGGAGGGCCATGACTTGTGATCTGCACCTACTCTGGCATTGAAGTCGCCAAGGAGGAATAAGGGCTCATCTTTTGGGAGGCCCTTTATCAGTTCATCAAGCTGCCCATAGAACTGGTCTTTTGTGTCTTCCGATGAGGTGAGAGTGGGAGCGTACACACTGAGGATGTTGACATGACCAGCAGCAGTGGCGAGGCGGATGGACAAAAGGCGCTCGGTGCCACCTGAGGGAGGCTCCACTGCAGCCAGGAGGGTGTTTTTGATGGCAAAGCCAACACCATGCTGGCGGGGCTCTTCGGGTTCTCTGCCCTTCCAGAAGAAGGTGTAGTTCTCCTCTCTGAGGGAGCCGCTGGAAGGGAGCCGGGTTTCTTGGAGGGCAGCTATGCTGACGTTGAGTCTGGTGAGCTCTCTGTCAATGATGGCTGTCTTTCTGGTGTCTTCCACCACTCTGAGGTCATCTGAGATGCCTGTGCGCATAGTGCGCACGTTCCAGCTACCAAATAGAAGAGCTGGAGTCTTCTTTTTAATTTTCTTATTGTTTGGTGCAAAGATTTACCGTCTGCTCATCGTGCCTTTACAGTACACTAAGCTCCAGGCACCCACTGAAGCAGGCAAACGTTGGCGGGCCGACACCCTACTGACCGGGGGCTGCCCGGTTTGAGGCGGGCAGTAGTCGTCCACTGGGACACTATGATCCCTCCCACCGTCGAAGCTGACCCGTGGCGCCCCATACTTACGCCAATCAGATGGGACTTATAACCCGTAAACTGCCAGCTTCCGTGTTGTGTCCTCACTCTTGCGAGCGAGGCTGGAGTGACCTCTCCAGTTTTTGTGACCTCCATGGCGCAAGCCTGGGCATAAGGTATGGGGACTTTGGGTTGCCCAGTCGTCAGAATCCCCCTCTTGGCTTGGCTGACGGGATCCAAAGGAATGCGGAGCATGACGTTTGGCACCAGCTTTGCTGCAGGAGTTGCCGGAAGGGTGTTGTCTTGCGAGCACCTATCCGCCTTCGGGGCTCCACTCCGGATTTGTAAGGTTTACTCCTTTACACTTGGCCGTTGAGTCCTATGTGGTCTTCCTCCGCCCTAGCCGTTGGCTGACTGGTGCAGCTCCTCCACCTAGTGGTGCAGTGTACACACCACCCCCTCACGTGGTTTGGTCTGCCAGCTGAGGCAGTGTACCGGGGTGTGGCGCTTGGAGCCAGCACGTGAGAGATTTAGGGGATGGATGAGAACCGGTGAAGCGTGGCCTCCCTACGAGTAGGGAGCAGCTGCCAATCAACAAGGGTGCTATCTCTACCCACCCCCCTACACCCCTACCTACCTTACCCATGTAAGTGTCTATATTAGCTAAATTAGCATACTATCAAAGGCTGACGCAAATCTTCGTTGACAGAAATGTATTTAAATTTTTATTCTACACATTTTTGCAACATTGGAAATAATTAGTAAAATGGAGGCTTCTCACAGGATGAGATAACGTCTGGAAGGAAATTAAATGAGCTCAAATATACCTACAAATGAGGCATAATGGTGCAATGTGTACATACAGCTAGCCTAAATAGCATGATAGCATCGATTAGCTTGCAGTCATGGATTGACCAAATATGCCAGATAAGCACTCCAGCAAATCAATAACATCAACAAAGCTCACCTTTGTGTATTCACGCACAGCATAAAACGTTTGGTGGACAAAATGAGACAACTAAGGAGTGGCATAAAACACGTCTTTCTGTGGCAGCATTGGAGAAAGTTATATATGTAAACAAACTACGATGAGTTCAAGGATTGCTGAAATTAGTAGGACAAAACGGTGCTTGCCAAATACTCTCATCAGTGAAACATGTACAACATAAACAGTGGAGTTTCTAACAATTAGGAATGTTTGTGTCATGTTTGTTCTCCTACAGAAAATATATTAAAACAAAAAATATATTTTTTTCTTCATCTTATTGCCATTTTCACACATCTCTGAAAGAGGTCCAGGGAGCCACCAGGGCGGCGCTAAAGCCACGGGTTGCTGACCCCCGGTGTAAGGAGATATTGACATGAAATTACCAAATAGATCAAAAAGAGTTCAGAGAGGGGATAATATAACAACTGTTGGTGTGTCAGCATACTTTAAATATTGTGTTGTTATTGTTACATTGTCAATATCACTTGCATTATATAAAGGAAAAAATGGACAGGTAATGCACGTTATTGGTATTGACCGATCTTACTCATGGATGATGGGTATTGCAATCAGCAGCATCAAACCCTGATCAGAACATATCCCTAATCTGTAGTAAATCTGTAGTAATATTTGCAACTACACAGTCCCCTTATTTTGCTGTTTTGATGTTGCACCTCCTTATCTGTTGTTGAACAGTCTTATTCTCCTCACACACACACACACACACACACACACACACACACACACACACACACACACACACACACACACACACACACACACACACACACACACACACACAAACACTAGCTGATTTCAATAAACAATTAAATTGGAGTCGAGTCTTGTGAGTGGAATTTTAACGCACACTGAGGCTTGGTTCTCAAACATTTTTTTGAAATCCACCCATTAATATACTAAATCAAAAATAAAACACTTTTTGTAATCTTTGTAAATCGGTTTAAGGACATACTGTATTGCAGTTGTTCGGGAATCCAGGCTTTGCCCTGTTTATGTGCAGCGTCACTTCATTGAACACTGCGACTTTCTCAACTATTTTGAGTCATTTTTGTTTCATTCTTGTGCAAAGTGACGTCTATCGTTTATAACGTGCAGGAACCGCAATCACATTATCTGTATCACCTGCCATTATTGCACGCACGTAGTTGTGCACGACCGAGCATATCATGGGCCTTGTTTTTGTGGATTATTTTGAGTCAGTTTCATGACAAACATTCATCCATAAAAATATTGAGACGCTGCAGATTATGTGTTTGCTGTGTTTCAATACGTTCTGCGTAGTCCTGAAATCAACAAACTGATCGGTCGAGCATTACCTTTGGTACACAGACAAACAGTACATATTGCTTGTTGATAACTCTGTCTTCAACGGTCCGACTCTCAAATGCATCTGTGCGGAACACAAACAGAGATTTCCAAGTTCCAATTTTTACAAGACGTAGACCAGAGCTGGGCAAATATTTTGACTTGGGGGCCACATTGAGAGAGAAAAAAAAGTGTCTGGGGGGCCAAGGTGTATATATATATATATATATGTGTGTATAAATGATACATACACATTTAGCTGTAAAAATCTGCTGTACAGTATGTGTGTTGGGGTCCCTTTCTTTCAGCAACACTAATACCAAAAGTCACAATGTCCGATACAATTCTAAAAAAGTGAATGGAATGTTACAGTTTTTTTTACAGTGTTTTACTGAATGGGACACCCAAAATGTACATGTAAATAAACAAAGTGGGATTTACAATATTAACTATGAACAATAAAACACTGAATATTAACAACATATGGATCGCTCCTCTTTTACTTCTCAGACCAGCTCCTCGATAGACACATGCCAACCCTCCCGGGAAACTCCCGGTATTCAGCGCCTCTCCCGATAACTTCTCGGCAGAAATTTTCTCCCGACAAACTCCCGGTATTCAGCCGGAGTTGGAGGCCACGCCCCCTCCAGCTCAATGCGGACCTGAGTGGGGACAGCCTGTTCTCACGTCCGCTTTCCCACAATATAAACAGCTTGCCTGCCCAATGACGTCATAACTATAGAATGATCGAGGGCGAGTTCTTGGTTTCTTATGTGGGTTTATTGTTAGGCAGTTTCATTAACGTTCTCCCAGCGCGGTAACAACACACAACAACAGCAGTCACGTTTAGTCTACCGTAAAGCAGTTCGTCTGCCGTAAACAGCAATGTTGTGACACTCTTAAACAGGACAATACTGCCATCTACTGGATAGCCTCCAGAACACTGAAATTCAAGTATTTATTTTATTTATATGTATAATAAAATATAAATATATATATATATATATATATATATATGTAGAATTCACTGAAAGTCAAGTATTTCATACATATATATATATATATATATATATATATATATATATATATATATATATATATATATATATATATATATATGTGTATATATATATATATATATATATATATATATGTGTATATATATATATATATATATATATATATATATATATATATATATATATATATATATATATATATATATATATATATATATATATATATATATGAAATACTTGAGTTGGTGAATTCTAGCTTAAATATATTCCCCTCTTAACCACGCCCCCAACCACGACCCCCCCCCCTCCCGGTATCGGAGGTCTCAAGGTTGGCAAGTATGATAGACATCTTTTACAATCAAGCAAAATACAACAAAAATGTTATTAAACAGCAAAATATGAACGCAAAGGGTAATAAATACCTACAATATGACATATTATCACATTAGGGCTGGGCGATATGGCCTTTTTTTAATATTGCAATATTTTTAGGCCATGTCATGATACATGATATATATCTCGATATTTTGCCTTAGCCTTGACTTAACACTTGATGCATATAATCACAGCAGTATGATGATTCTATGTATCTACATTAAAACATTCTTGTTCATACTGCATTAGTATATGCTCATTTTAAACTTTCATGCAGAGAGGGAAACCACAACTAAGTCAATTTACCAAAACTGTATTTATTAAACAGTTATTAAGCAGTGGCACAAACATTCATGTCATTTCAAAACAGAAAGTGCAAGATTGTCAGAGACATTTTAAAACAAGCTATTAGTGCACTTTTGTGCATGATGTCACTAAGATGACGTATCAAAACAACACTAAATTAAAGTGCACTTTTTGTACAGAACGCCATTACAATAGTTTAAAACAAATAAAGTGCACTTTTGTGCATGATGTCACACAAGATATTTCAATAACTGTCAAATAAAAATGAGCTGCATAATAGGAAATCAAATAGTGTATGTCCTTCACTATGTGGTAGGTTCCTGCGGACGTTATCTCCTTCTGTTGTTGCCTAGTATTTTCATACGGTGTTGATCTGGAAATGGTTGCCTTGGCATTTTGTTGGTGTGGCACCGAACGGAGATGTTGACATGCATAGTTTCAAGCACTCAATCAATCAATCTTCATTCTCTAGAGGGTGACTTTTCAAATGATGCTACATATTAGCAGTTATGCTACTTTTTGTAGCAACGCTTTTGCCCCACACTTGACAAATTACGTCTGTTCGACTTGAAGCCAAACCACCGCCAGACGATGGACCCCCTGCGGTTTTCTTGGGAATTAATTCTTCCTTCATTTGTTACCAGATTCGCACCTTCTTTCTCTCGTATTACCACTCGCACCACAGCTAACGTTACCCATGCCGCTACCTCTCTGCTCCGCGAGGGCGTATACGTATGTGACGTATGTAAGAAGGTGCGCTTGTTTTATGTCTCATTGAGAAGTAGAGACAACAAAGAGTGAGAAAAGCCTGTAGTGTAATGCCCGCAGCTGAAAGCAACTGCGTGAGAACGTATACCGTATTTTTCGGAGTATAAGTCGCAGTGCCCGAAAATGCATAATAAAGAAGGAAAAAAACATATATAAGTCGCACTGGAGTATAAGTCGCATTTTTTTGGGAATTTTTTTTGATAAAACACAACACCAAGATTAGACATTTGAAAGGCAATTTAAAATAAATAATGAATAGTGAACAACAGGCTGAATAAGTGTACGTTATATGAGGCATAAATAACCAACTGAGAACGTGCCTGGTATGTTAACGTAACATATTATGGTAAGAGTCATTCAAATAACTATAACATATAGAACATGCTATACGTTTACCAAACAATCTGTCACTCCTAATCGCTAAATCCGATGAAATTTTATACGTCTAGTCTCTTACGTGAATGAGCTAAATAATATTATTTGATATTTTAAGGTAATGTGTTAATAATTTCACACATAAGTCGCTCCTGAGTATAAGTCGCACCCCCGGCCAAACTATGAAAAAAAATGCGACTTATAGTCCGAAAAATACGGTCATTTTCTATATCGCACAGAGACAAACCCGTGATATATCGAGTATATTCGATACATCGCCCAGCCCTATATCACGTAAAAATGTGTTTCCGCATCTGTTCCTGACAAACGCGTTTCGGTCTGGCTGCTCTGAAAACAAACCCCGCCCACTCTGGTTTGTTCCTGGTCTGAGCTGCTGTGACGTAGATTACCGTAATAACTCCTATAACACCCAAAAGCGCAGATTTCGACCATTGAAATACTTTCTATAGTTCAAGACTTATGGTCATTTAAAAACAGCACTGCACATCATAATGGCGGCGACATTATGAAAATGATGTTGAACGTCCCGCGGGCCGGATTGAAAATCATAACGGGCCGCATGTGGCCCGCAAGCCGTATTTTGCCCTGATCTGCCGTAGACAGTGTTGCCAGATGTCACGACAGAAACAATCAACCAGCTCTATGAAGACAAATTGCTTACAATGAGCAGACTTGGCAACACTGGAGGGAGAAGCAGCCCAGAGTAGTCCGATCCTCAAAATAAATACTTGGTACTGAACCATTAGGCCCGCCATGCACGAGACAATACGCCTTTCTGGACTGCTTTCATTTGTCCGTGCACACAGGATACTGACAATCCCTCTCCACGACGCAATGTCCATTGGCTGTTGTGCCTGTGTAAACAAACAACAAATATAGCCAGCACACATTTTGAAGAAGCAGTGACTTCATTCAAATATAAAATATCAAACTCTGAAAATTCTGCCCTCAATCAGGACTCACAGGCACATAATTTGTGACTAAAATATTGTTTCAGACTAGGAAAAACATTTATTTTTGAGTCTAAACAATTTTGAACCACACTTTTGTGTATGTGTTTGCTCCGATTGACCTCTTTCAATCTAACAAGTATTTAATACATTTAGACTTTTTACAAAACTCTATGTTCAAATAATTTTTTTAGTTTGTGGATAAAAAATTCCATCCATCCATTTTCTACCGCTTGTCCCTTTTGGGGTCGTGGGGGGTGCCGGAGCCTATCTCAGCTGCATTCGGACAGAAGGCGGGGTACACCCTGGACAAGTCGCCACCTAATCGCAGTGGATAAAAACTTGTTGTTCCTAAAATGATCATTCAATTTGTATTTGGTAATCTGCATTTTGGAGCACTTCTTGCTGTTTGCCAAACTGTTGATAATTAAGCACGGATGTATACATGTCACCAAGGAATAAAAGGAAATTAAACATTTGATAGTGTTGTTTAGTAACTGTTAACTTGATAGAATTGTCTTTATTTACTGCAGAGTGCAATTTTTGCTTACAAGCAAAATAAAGAAAGGACTTTGAGAGGAAAAAAATATATATATATGTATATACTGTATACCGAAACAGAACCGTAAACTGTGGCCCAAAAACCAAGATATGGACCTATCATTGGTTACCTGTACCGTCGCACCCCTAGTAAATGTTGATCAATATTATTACATTAGTTCATAAAATTACTGTAGTTGTTTGGAGTACCCGTATTTTTCGGACCATAGGGCACACTAGCGATGAGCGAGTCTATTCAGTTTAATTTTCATACAAAAGGCGCACCGGATTATAAGGCGCATTAAAGGGGTTATGTATTTTTTTTCTAAATGTAAAACACTTCCTTGTGGTCTACATAACATGTAATGGTGGTTCTTTGGTCAAAATGTTGCATAGATTATATTTTACAGATCATCTTCAAGTGGCTTTAAGAGCCTCTCTTCAGGATGCAAGGTTTTATGGGCGGTCTTATTTACGTGGCTCACCTTGGGCAGCGTCTTCTCCCCGTCATCTTTGTTGTAGCGGTGTAGCGTGCAAGGATGGGAGTGGAAGAAGTATCAAAAGATGGAGCTAACTGTTTTAATGACATTCAGACTTTACTTAAATCAACAACGGAGCAGCATCTCCTCATCCGTGGCTCACTAGTGCAACCACGCCGGAAATGTGTCCCGTGAAAAACTGTCCCACCAGAACTGTCTATTAACTAAAGTTCTGTGAATTAATTATGTAAACCCACCACACCGGTAGTTTTTAGCGCTTCCATAGCGAGTCTACTGACAAACATTAATAAGAACTTTATACAACCTTATATTGGAAATGTCAACAGCGGAGGATGAATATCTCATAACAAGAGGATAGAGAAAAAGAAGAAGCTTATCAACTACGAGGTCATCACTGACTACAATGGCGGACTTGCGCAAATTTTCAGGACTTATGCAGATCACAAATACACATCAGCAGGTACCAGAAGGGAAGAAAAGTTGGTTTTGCGTAATATTGCAAAACAAAACGCCAGATAATATGTCTGCTAATAGGTGCCATTTTGCGGTCCTTATACATACCATAATAAAACCCGGATGTTGAATCACAGTATGTCTGACTACGGTAGCTGTAATGCTCCGACAATCCATCAAGCGGTGCAACTTCGTAGCTTACCAAAGTCGTACTAAAACATTTTGACAGATTTTTGAGCGCTGTGTGTAATGTTCTATATTTTCAATGGGACATTGAAAGTTTTGGTGTTGTCTACTGGCGTCATATTGCAGTCTACACTTATCTCTTATGTGTGACTGCCATCTTCTGGTCACAGTTGTCATTACACCATGTACCAAATTAAATTGCTTTGAGGTCGGTAAGCACAACCAGAAGTATTCCTTACATTAGGCGCACTGTCGATTTTTGAGAAAATTAAAGGATTTTAAGTGTGCCTTATAGTCCGAAAAATACGGTACATGTTATTATAGACTTAGACTTAGACTTAGACTTCCTTTTTATTGTCATTCAAATTTGAACTTTACAGTACAAATAAGAACAACACTTTGTTGCATTAGCTCATAGTAGTGCAGGATAAAAAACCAATAAGGTGCAGATATAAATAAATAGATTACTGTACAGATAAATATATTGCACTTTTGTATATGCATCCAGGTTTATGTATGTATGTTATATTGTCTTTATATTCCAGCGAGTTAATCAATTTTTGGGGGGAATTGAGGGGATAATTATGATGCGTTCAAGAGTCTTACGGCCTGAGGGAAGAAGCTGTTACAGAACCTGGAGGTTCTGCTACGGAACCTCTTTCTAGAGTCCAGCAGTGAAAACAGTCCTTGGTGGGGGTAAGAGGAGTCTCTGCAGATTTTCTGAGCCCTGGTCAGGCAGCTGCTTTTTGCGATCTCCTGGATAGGAGGAAGAGGAGTCCTGATGATCTTTTCCGCCGTCCTCACCACTCTCTGCAGAGACTTCCAGTCTGAGGCACTGCAGGCTCCAGTCCAGACAGAGATGCTGTTGGTCAGCAGGCTCTCTATAGTGTCTCTGTAGAATGTGCTGAGAATGGGGGGAGGGAGCTGTGCTCTTTTCATCTGACGTAAAAAGTGCATGCGCTGCTGAGCTCTTTTTACAAGAGCTCCGGTGTGTAGGAACCAGGTCATATTGTCAGTTATCTGCACCTCCAGGAACTTGGTGCTGCGTACCATCTCCACCGCTGTGCCGTTGATGAAGAGTGGGGCGTGGCTGGACTGGTGCTTCCTGAAGTCAACGATGATCTCCTTGGTCTTGTCGACGTTCAGGACCAGGTTGTTGGTTCTGCACCAGTGAACCAGATGTTTCACCTCCTCCCTGTAGTCCATGTCATTGTTGTCACGGATGAGGCTTACTACTGTCGTGTCGTCCGCATACTTCACAATGTGGTTAGTAGTGGACCTGGCGCAGCAGTCATGGGTCATCAACGTGAACAGCAGCGGACTCAGGACGCAGCCCTGGGGGGAGCCGGTGCTCAGGGAGATGGCACTGGAGGTGTTGTCGCCCACTCTCACAGACTGGGGTCTGTCTGTAAGGAAGTCAATCAGCCAGTTGCATAGGGGGGTACTGAATCCAAGGGGGGCCAGTTTGCTCACCAAGTGCTGCGGGATGATGGTGTTGAATGCCGAGCTGAAGTCCAGAAACAACATCCGCACGTGTGTATTCTTTCCTTCCAGATGTTCTAAGCTCAGGTGGAGTGCAGAGGAGATCGAGTCTTCTGTGGAGCGGTTAGGGCGATAAGCGAACTGGTATGGGTCGAATGTGGGGGGAAGTCTGGAGACAATGTATTCCTTTACCAGCCTCTCGAAGCACTTCATTATGATGGGGGTTAGTGCTACGGGGCGATAATCATTGAGGGAGGAGATTGTGGGTTTTTCAGGCACTGGAATGATTGTGGCCGTCTTAAAACATGATGGTACCACAGCCTGGGTCAGCAAGATGTTAAAGATGTCTGTGAGAACCCCAGCCAGCTGGTCTGCACATCCCTTAAGCACCTTGCCCGGAATGTCATCAGGTCCCGCTGCTTTCTGGGGGTTCACTCTCTTCAGGGTTTTCCGGACATCCGCTGTGTCCAGGTTGAGCGGCTGCTCATCAGGGCGAGGGGTGGATTTCCTCGCCGGAGTGGTGTTAAGTGCCTCAGACCTCGCAAAGTAATTGTTTAGGTAATTTAGGAAGCTGATGCTGTTATGCCCTGCCACATTTGTCTAGTGTTCATGGGGTTCTCGAAGAAGTCCTGCACTTTCTGACTGTGAGCACGCTTTGCAACCCTAATGGCACGGTTCAGGTTAGCTCTGGCTGTTTGTAGTGCTACCATGTCGCCAGACTTAAAAGCCTTGTTCCGAGCCTTCAGCATTGCACGTACCTCACTGTTCATCCAGGGTTTCTCGTTTGCCCTGTGTGGATGTTCTTGATCACACTGACATCCTCCATGCACTTCTGAATGTATGCGGACACAGATTCTGCATACTCCTCCACACATGTGTTATGATTATCGGTGGCGGCTGCCTTGAACATGTCCCAGTCTGTGGTTTTGAAGCAGTCTTGTAATGCTTCCATTGTTCCCTCTGGCCAGGTCCTCACCTGCTTCACTGTAGCTTGCTTCCTGATCAGCAGGGGCTTGTATGCAGGAATTAGCATCACAGATAGATGGTCTGAGGAGGGCGGGGTGCAGCTTAAACGCGTGTTTAATATTGCTGTACAACATGTCCAGCATGCTTCCACCCCTGGTTGCAAAATTCACATATTGATGGAAATGAGGGAACACAGTTTTCATGTTAGCTTGGTTAAAGTCCCCTGCCACGATGGAAACTCCCTCTGGATGTGTAGATTGAAGTTCATTGATTGAGCAGTACAAAGCATTCATAGCTTCTTTCAAAGCACGGAATTCCCGGGGTAAATAAAATGGCCTGTATTTTATAGTTAATAGTTCTACATCGGGAGAGCAGTGACATGAGACTATCTTCCCATTGTTGCACCAGTTGTTATTGATATATATGCAAACACCACAGCCTCGGGATTTACCAATGAGAGTTCTGCTCCTGTCCGACCGAAACATAGTTAGCCCCTCGATGCTAACTGTCTCGTCCGGAACCGATGATTTCAGCCACGTTTCTGTAAGAAATATGGCGCAGCAGTCCCTCATTTCCCGTCTTGCATATAAATCCATTTTAAGGTAGTCTAGTTCGTTCTCCAGGGAGCGGACATTTGAAAGCAGCATGGAAGGAAGTGGCGTCCTGTGAGGATTAGCTTTTAGCTTTGTTGTTAGCCCCGCTCAGCATCCCCATTTCTGCTTCCGATCACACCGCTTACGTCTCCTCTGTCGACGGTCCCCGCTGGTACTTGACCCCGCTGTATCACAGGCCGCTGGATGTAGCCGACGTAGTATTCCGATGCTAGCGAGGAGGTCCAACGTATACGCATCTTTCGGTCCAGAACGTCCCGATCTATCCACATCCAAAATTGTCTGGCGGTCGTATGTTACCACGGAGTGACCACGCTGGAAGCCAGCCATGAAATTCACAGAATTTACCGGTATATTTGCCAAAAATGTTCTATTACTACCATGAGCCTCTGCAGCCGCAGACAGCAGAGCGCCGCCATCTTGAGACATTATATTATAATGTTTTTCCAACAAAATTTCTTGCTAAAATTTGTTTTTTATTTTTAAAAGGCATGGTACCTGTTAAAATTGTGGAGCTATGGGAGGGCTAAGGGCGGATTTAATTGATTTCAACTTTTTTCAATGAGATAAGAGTATTTTCAATTATGAGCTCGGTGGTGGAACGCAATTTGCTCGTAAGTTGAGGTACTACTGTAACTTAACAATTAGTCAAGTAACCAGAAAATCGGAATTAAGTGCATACCTGTTTAGTGGCTCTAATTTGGGCTTTTAATTTCATCTTGAGACATGTTTAAGCATGTGTTAACTAACAATAAAGACAACAAAGATGACTACTTGATTCATAAATATTTATTTCCTTCACCTGGAAGTGTATCTAATCATCGGGGTTTGTTTGTTGGTTATTATCAGCATAACAAAAAGTTATGAGTGGGTTTTGATGAAACGTTCTGGACATGTCAGAAATGGGATAAGGCATAAGTGATTCGATTTTTGGTGTGATCTGAATTGCCGTCTCAGGATCAAGATTTTTTTAAAGGATTTTTCACGATTGAGAAATAGGGCCTGGTGGAGGTCAGTGCTCTCTAGATGCTTTTCTAGTTCATACATTTAGTCTGCTGCTCATAAGGCCGCCACAAAAATAAAAAGAACTATTAAACTGATGTCAATTTAAAAGCAAGGCCAGGCAAAGTGCTGATAAAAACAAAGTATCACATTTTTATGTTAACGAACGACCATCAAAATAGCAGCTATGAAAACACACAAAAAAAACATCAAAGCTATCTGGCTTCTACAAAAAAAAAGTGAATAGGTGGAGAAACTGCCCACAGGTACAGCATGTTGACAAAGTTTACCTGGTGGACTAAATCTATTTTTCATACAACTCCGTCTCGCCGTTGTTAGCTAGTTTCCTAACAAGCTAACTATCTTATCTAAAAGAGTTTGCATCCTACAGATGCACAGTACGACACCAATCTGATTCAAATGATCCCACATCACAGACACAAAAGCAAGGTCCGCTTTGCAAATTGAGAAAAGCTTATTTGTGTCTTTGAGGTAGGCCTGTGCAATATGGCCTAAAAATAAAATCAGATTTTTTTCACAAAAATTTTAATTTCCGATTTTTTCCTCTGCTTTTTCAATAGACCAATAAATGTAAATCGCAGAGACAATCCCAAACATGTTTTGCTTTTATTTGATCAAAAACTAGTTGTTTGAAATGACAGTGCATAGACTGCACCTTACTCTTAGCAACATTCAAATATGTATAATGTAGGTCTTTTTAGACCAGATATAAATTGTACTTTTTATGCAGATATTTTAAAGAACTAAAATAAGAGCTTCCTCTGGGAGGCAATATTTATGGTTGAATAATAAACTTATACAAACAAAAATGTTGCATTGTACATTGCATGCAAATAAATAATCTCCAACATTGAGATGATTAAAGTGCAAATTTTAAACTTCCGTCCTGAAAAAAATACATTGCATGCAAATAAATAAACTCCAATAAATCAATAAAGATACCATGCATCCATTTTCTACCGCTAGTCCCTCTCCAATATACAATTAAATAGTACCGTATTTTCTGGACGTTAAGGCGCACTTAAAATCCTTTTTTTTGGTCAAAACTCGACAGTGCGCCTTATAACCCGGTGCGTTTAATGTACAGAATAATTCCGGTTTTGCTTACCGACCTCGAAGCAATTTTATTTGGTACATGGTGTAATGATAAAAGTGACCAGTAGATGGTAGTCAAACATAAGAGATACGTGTAGACTGCACCACGATGGCAATATGACTCAAGTAAACAACACCAAGATTTTATATGTTCCTTTGAAAATATAGAACATTACACACGGCGCGCAAAAAATCTATCAAAATGTTTTAGTACGACTTTGGTAAGCTATGAAGCCGCACCACTGGATGGATTGTACTGTGCTTCAACATACGAGTATTATTATGGTGTGTGTTTAAGGTAAGATATATTATCTGGCGTTTTGTTTCGTATTATGCAAAAGCAACTTTTCTTACCTTCTGGTAACTGCTGATCTGTATTTGGGATCTGCATAAATCCTGAAAAATTGTGCGCGTCCGCCTTTGTAGTCCGTGCCGACGACGTAGTCTATATGCTTCTTCTTTTTCTCTATCTTCTTGTTATGGGACATTCATCCTCCACCGTTGCCATTTCTAATATAAAGTAGTGTAAAGTTCTTACTTATATCTGTCAGTAAACTCAACATGAAAGCGCTAAAACATACCGGTGTAGTGAGTTTACATTATTCACCCAAGGAACTTTAGTTATTGGAGAGTTCCGGTCGGACGGTTTTTCACGGTACACATTTCTGACCTTGTTGTTGTTTCCGGATGAGAAGATGCTGCTCCGTTATTGATTTAAGTAAAGCCTGAATGTTATTGAAATTAGCTCCATCTTTTGACACTTCTTCCACTCCCGTCCTTGCACGCTACACCGCTACAACAAAGATGACGGGGAGAAGACGCTGTCGGAGATGAACCACGTAAATAAAAAACAAAACGGCGCATCGTGAAGCGAGTGTCAGAAAGCGGCTTGAAGATGATCTGTAAAACATAATCTATGCAACATTTTGACCAAAGAACCACCATTACATGTTATGTAGACCACAAGGAAGTGTTTTACATTTAAAAATAAATAAATATATGACTCCTTTAATGCGCCCTATAATCCGGTGCACTTTATATATGAAAAAAGATCAAAAATAGACCATTCATCGGCAGTGCGCCTTATAATCCGGTGCGCCCTATGGTCCGGAAAATACGGTAATAGAAATCATTTAGTTTAATAAAATGTGAACTTAAAACTTTTGTCTTGAATAAAATAATTCTGTATATACAAATGTAGTTTTCTACATTGTATGCAAATAAATAAACAAGTAAAACATTGAAATGACTATATATCTTTAGTATGTGGATAAAGACAGGCTTTTTGCTAAAGTATCCTGGGCTCCTTGTAGGTGTGTACTGATGTTAATCACTGATGTCATCGCACATGTTGTATATCACTATACACTACCGTTCAAAAGTTTGGGGTCACATTGAAATGTCCTTATTTTGGAAGGAAAAGCACTGTACTTTTCAATGAAGATAACTTTAAACTAGTCTTAACTTTAAAGAAATACACTCTATACATTGCTAATGTGGTAAATGACTATTCTAGCTGCAAATGTCTGGTTTTTGGTGCAATATCTACATAGGTGTATAGAGGCCCATTTCCAACAACTATCACTCCAGTGTTCTAATGGTACAATGTGTTTGCTCATTGGCTCAGAAGGCTAATTGATGATTAGAAAACCCTTGTGCAATCATGTTCACACATCTGAAAACAGTTTAGCTCGTTACAGAAGCTACCAAACTGACCTTCCTTTGAGCAGCTTGAGTTTCTGGAGCATCACATTTGTGGGGTCAATTAAACGCTCAAAATGGCCAGAAAAAGAGAACTTTCATCTGAAACTCGACAGTCTATTCTTGTTCTTAGAAATGAAGGCTATTCTACAAAATTGTTTGGGTGACCCCAAACTTTTGAACGGTAGTGTATATTGATGATTAAATGAGTTATAATTCCATTAAGTTTTGCAGCAGCACAGGCATGTATGAGCTGTCTGGTTTGGATGTGCAGAATGACTGCTTTAGTGCATTGTTGTCCTCTCTCATCATACAGGGAACCTTGTGTAAATGATTCCACCTCTGTAAGATGCTCCGGAGGCAGAGTTTGTTGTCAGTTGTTGCCGTCTTGTTTGCCTCGTAAAGAGTTGCATTTCCCCCCTCGGCTCGGTGAATACGTTTGTTGTGCTGCTGCCTTTTCCAAAGAAACTTTGCAGCGTGCAGTCATTTGTTCAACGCCCGTTGCCGCAAATCTAAAGCACTGACAAGGCTTTTCTTTTTTTTTTTTTTACAACAAACTTTTCGCTCTTGTTAGCATAACATTAGCCATGTTTTGTTGGGCTCGTGAATCCCCGCGAAAGAAGTGAAGTGGCAGGCCAAGGCTAAAAAAGCTCATGGAGGCAAAAAGTATGCCGGAGCAAGAGGAGAAAAACATCGATTTTATTATTTTTTTAATTGTCTGTATGGAGGGGGGCGTGGCCTGCGGGCCTGCAGCGAAGTGGGGTGTGCCAGGACCGGGACCGGCCTCGAAGCTCTGTATAAGCAGCAACCGGGAGGAGAGACGTTGTTGGAGCTGGGGGAGAGCGAGAGCAAGACGGACAGTCACAGAAAGACAATTGCTGAAAAGCAACACAGAGACTTTAATGAAAAATAAATCTGTATTGTGAAGCTGAGCCGGGCTCTCATGTCGGTGTTTAGTGGTCCAAAGAACCCACTGGGAGGCAACCTCCACAGTCTGCAATAAAAAACTCAAATTTATCGATAAAATCAATATATCGCCCAGGCCTACTTTAAGTTGAAATGTTCCCATCCAATCCATGTTTTTGCTTGTGGTTTTTCTCGCGGTGGCCTCAGCCATTTTTCTCTTCCTGGTGCTCTCGGTCACTGGTTGCACTGACTCGCACACACCAGCGATGACGTGCCTGACTTCTATCGACAGATGAATTTCCATCCACTCATCCATCGTCTTCCGCTTATCCGAGGTCGGGTCGCGGGGGCAGCAGCCTAAGTAGGGAAGCCCAGACTTCCCTCTCACCAGCCACTTCGTCCAGCTCCTCCCGGGGGATCCTGAGGCGTTCGACACAGTCTTCCCAACGTGTCCTGGATCTTCCCCGTGGCCTCCTACCGGTTGGACGTGCCCGAAACCCCTCCCTAGGAAGGCGTTCGGGTGGCATCCTGACCAGATGCCCGAACCACCTTATCTGGCTCCTCTCGATGTGGTCGGAGCACGTCCAACCGGTAGGAGGCCACGGGGAAGACCCAGGACACGTTGGGTAGACTATGTCTCCCGGCTGGCCTGGGAACGCCTTGGGATCCCCAGGGAAGAGCTGGACGAAGTGGCTGGGGAGAGGGAAGTCTGGGCTTCCCTGCTTAGGCTGCTGCCCCCGTGACCCGACCTCGGATTAGCGGAAGAAGATGGATGGATGGATAGTTTAAAAAAAGAAAAAATCAGTCCAACAAAATAATACACAATAATACCGTAATAATACAATTCCAATTCTAAAACCAAACGCGGCCCAGCAACATTCAGAATAGCAATCAACAGAGCAATTTAGAGGGCACACAAACATGACACAATTATAATCCAAAAGTAGTCCAACAAAAATGAATAATATCAACAACAGTATCAACCACCAAAAATAATTCCCGGGCGCGGCCACCGCTGTTGCCCACTGCTCCCCTCACCTCCCAGGGGGGTCAAATGCAGAGAATAATTTCGCCACACCTAGTGTGTGTGTGACAACCATTGGGACCTAAACTTGAACTTAAAAAATATTAATAACAATTCCAACATAGCAGTGATTTGAAATCCCTCATTTACATTATCATCACAGCCAATTGTAAAAAATATAATAAAAACATTTAAAAAATGAACAATAGAAAGGGACAAGCAATAGAAAATGGATGGATGGATGAGTGTCAAGGTGGCTTACACTTGCATCACATCTCATAAGCTTGACAACACTTCCTGTCCAATATTTTCCACAAAGATAAAATAAGTCATATTTTATGTTCATTTAACAGTTAAAACTAATTTAAATAATGGATCCCATATTCCAATATGACTCATTATTATCTAAACTAAATGCGTTTGTTTCTACTGATATCATCTCCATAGCTTGCCAGTCAGTATGAGTTGTACTATCAACATCTATCCATTTTTTAAATATTACCCTTTTTGTTATGATGCATATTGAAAGAAATGCATTTTTAGTCTTTGATCCATTAGTTTGAAAATATACATATATATTTTTAAATGTTTTCCTGGTTCGTGAGCATTGTGACCCTTACCTCAGAGAGAGATTGGAGCGGAACCTCCTTAACAGTTGCTGTCATTGGGTAATTGCGCCTGAAAGGCATGTCAGGTTTTTTGGTGTTGAGGAATCACACTAACACCCCACAGGCGTTTAAAGTGAGTACAGCCTAGACAGCTACTGTGGGAGACAGATTGCCTGCCATCTTTTAAAAACCCATTCATTTCATCCTCCAAGTCAAAATTATAGGTCCCGTATCAACCTTTTTGTTTTATGAACTGTAGACACAATTCACCGTATATTTTCCACTATAATTGTCAAGTATGCTTTTTATTCAGTTATAGTTTGATTGCTACAACACACTTAAACAATGTTGTCCACCGCCACATTTTTTTTTTAAACCTATAAGTAGTTATTTTCAGAATTCTTGCTCTCTTGAGACACAATTTAGGTAGTTGAGCAAAAGAGAGTAATCCCTGTTTGCAATCTTTTTTGTTAAAACATTGAACTTCCAATGTGATTTTTTTTTTTTAACCTTTCGTTCTTTATTTTTGCAAATTAGCATTTAAAACTGTGTAGAATACAACATTAATATATTTAACTTAAATATACCATATTGTGCAAAAGTCATAGACCACCACTTGCGTTGTTTTAGTAACTGTTTCCAGTTTTGACACAGTACAAAAGTGAATACTAAAACAGACACAACCAATACACAACTGATTTCAACCAAGCATGAGGTGTGGCACACGGATCCAGGACAATTGTATCAATTAAATTGATTTTCCCGCAAATAATGCTGGTACAGGAATTGATTATTACATCTTGAGTCACTATAACATCAAAGGAACGGTTCATTCCACAGAATCCGAATGTTACCTTTGGTCTGTTTGTTATCCTCCATGAACCAGGGAGTTTGTCACCACCAATGGATAAGTCAATATTTTGTATAAAAAAATAGTCAAAATCTATCTTCCATTAAAGGTGCTGTTTACAACTTGCTTAGAGTTAAAAAAAATTTCAACCCAAATGTACAGTATAACAAGAACACCACCAGCTTGCTTCTGTTACCATTAGTGAGTCTGAAGAGAATTAATTACTGTATTTTTTGGACTATAAGTCGCAGTTTTTTTCATAGTTTGGCCGGGGGTGCGACTTATACTCAGGAGCGACTTATGTGTGAAATTATTAACACATTACCGAAAAATATCAAATAATATTATTGAGCTCATTCACGTAAGAGACTAGACGTATAAGATTTCATGGGATTTAGCGATTAGGAGTGACAGATTGTTTGGTAAACGAAAAGCATGTTCTATATGTTATAGTTATTTGAATTACTCTTACCATAATATGTTACGAACCACAGTCCAGGTAGGGGACGAGACTCTGTCCCAGGTGGAGGAGTTTAAGTATCTCGGGGTCTTGTTCACGAGTGAGGGAAAGATGGAGAAGGAAATCAGCCGGAGAATCGGAGCAGCTGGGGCAGTATTGCAGTCTCTCTGCCGCACTGTTGTGACGAAACGAGAGCTGAGCCAGAAGGCAAAGCTCTCGGTCTACCGAGCTATCTACAATCCTACTCTCACCTATGGTCATGAAGTGTGGGTAATGACCGAAAGAATAAGATCGCGGATACAAGCGGCTGAAATGAGTTTCCTCAGAAGGGTGGCTGGCATCTCCCTTAGAGATAGGGTGAGAAGTGCAGTCACCCGAGAGAGACTCGGAGTAGAGCCCCTGCTCCTTCACTTGGAAAGGAGCCAGCTTAGGTGGTTCGGGCATCTCGTGCGGATGCCTCACGAGCGTCTCCCTAGGGAGGTCCTCGTTGCACGTCCCACTGGGAGGAGACCCCGCGGCAGGCCAAGGACCAGATGGGGGGATTACATCTCCTCTCTGGCCTGGGAACGCTTCGGGATTCCCCAGGAGGAAGTCGCTAATGTTGCTCTGGAGAGGGAAGTCTGGGGGTCTCTGCTGGAGCTGTTGTCCCCGCGACCCGATTCCGGATAAGCGGTTGAAGATGGATGGATGGATGGATAATATGTTACTTTAACATACCAGGCACATTCTCAGTTGGTTATTTATGCGTCATATAACGTACACTTATTCAGCCTGTTGTTCACTATTCTTTATTTATTTTAAATTGCCTTTCAAATGTCTATTCTTGGTGTTGGGTTTTATCAAATAAATTTCCCCCAAAAATGCGACTTATACTCCAGTGCGACTTATATATGTTTTTTTCCTTCTTTATTATGCATTTTCGGTCGGTGCGACTTATACTCCGGAGCGACTTATACTCTGGAGCGACTTAGATATTATGTTTTGTATTAGTGTTCCTAAAAACACATTTTTTTCTCTAAATTTGGCCCCCTGAGTCAAAATAATTGCCCAGGCCTGGACTAAAGGAGAAGCAGACATTGAGTTTCTTGGATTTTTATTTTTTATTTTTCGTTCTGCTTCTAATTCTAACGTGTCTCACAAGAGATTAATGCTACACTAGATGCTCCACAATTAGACCGACATAAACAAGGGAAGGTAATACATGTACAAGTTGACAGGTGATTATTTTTGAGGTAAAGCGGACTGAATACTTGGGTCATAGAAATCCGGTGACAGGTAATCCATATGCATCGTTTGGTCGAGGACAAGGGAGAAAAAGGACATGTGGAGCCATGGAAATTATTTAACATTGTCATCCTATTATTTTGCACAATGTACAAAAAGTTGACTACATTGATTCATATCAATGCAATCAAACTATTCACTCTTTTGTGAAAAAGCTAGTTACTTGCAGTCTTCAAACCCGGGGCACCAGCCATAAATTTCCTCCATTGATTTGTAGTGCATATGGATTTTCCCTTCCGCTCCGAAGCCCCAGACGAAAATAAGCTTTGTTTGGCAGCTGATGCTCTTGTAAATCTGCCTGTGACATTTTGATAGTGGATGACACACTGCGAGGGACGGCAAATATCATTACAATGGGAAAGGTTTCAATTCTGTCACTCAATGTGACTATTAACGACGCAATCAATGTTCCGAGCCAGTGGCGTTGGGACGCTCACATTAATGGTACAGTGAAAACAGGACAAGAGAAACGGCGTTTTAATTTGAAGAAACCGCTAATATTGCTGGAAACGGGTGGTAGGAGTTTGTTGTTTAAGACGTCTCCAGTTTACGGAGTGGCAAATATTTGAGCCGTCATGGCCGAGTGCAGGCAGCTGGTACCTTTTGCATGGCAATGACAGGAAAAGGGGATATCTCGTCTCAATGGGACCCTTCAAGCCAACCTACACACACTCTGTACACACACACACAAACCAGCTGGATGATGATCAGTAGACAGGGCAAGTCTGTACTACCTTGCTCCCTTTTTATTCCCAGAGCCCGACTTCAACCCAGGGACCCTT